>NW_022107432.1:6361083-6372459 GCF_000313985.2 Echinops telfairi | reverse complement strand
CCCCCCCATTTTCTGTTTGTTTCTACTTCTCTGATAAATTCTCCATAGGGAGGAAATATATTTCTACAAAGCAGCCAAATGGAAACGTGACTGTGTTCAAAATATATAATATTATCTCATGAATACTAATACAGCCTTTCATTAAAAATAAAATATAGCCCAGCTAAAAGTATTGGCAGAACACTGTTTCATCAATGTTGATGAAGCTTTAGTTGGCTATTTTTAAGGTACTAATGTTTAAAAGATGGCCTATGATACGTAAAATGAAAGGAAACTTAACTTCCGTGGAAGACAAAGCATATGACAAGTTAAAGAAAGCTAATCTATAACTTAAGAAAGAAATTTTTAAATGGCACACCAATATCATATGACAGAAAAATCTTTAAATAAAACTAATCAAAGTATAGACTAGAATGGCTTACAACACAGAATAATCTAATTCTATTCAAGATGAACATTTGTTTCAATTAGTTTTTAATACTCATTACTGACAGTGAAAGTGTCATTTAGGGAAAAGCAAAATAAGATATGGCTATTGACAGTTGAACACAAAGCAAATTTAAGAGAGATGTTTAGAACTGACAAACTTTTACAAGGTATTTGGGGACACTTAATCCAATGGATAGATTTCTAATGGAAATAAGTGATTTTGGATGCAGTAGAACATTTTCATAGTCATTACCATTCAGGCAAATGGTCTTTTAATGTTTCTTTACTTCCTTACAAACAATTGCAGTAGCATACTGGGCATTTTATAAGGCATTCATTAATTTCAGCCCTATATGTATTTTTTTGAATAAGACTTGCAGAGAAGTATGTTAACCTTTGGCCATGAACTTTATTCCAAAAGCTTTTTAGGACATTTACTCAGCAGGCAATGCCTTAAAATGATGAAAAATTTTGGATATATCCTGTGTGTTTCATTTTTACCGGGCAGAGTTTCATTTCAAAACATTGCTTCAAAATAAAACATTTTAAAATCAATGCTGATTATTTTTATATTTAAGATTAAATAGAATATTCAGTGAATATTTGTACTTTTTTTCTGAATCATAGCTGCAAGACAAGGATAATGCAAGTATATATAAAGGCAGGTGAAAATAAAACCATCATTCAAAACATAAAATATTTGAGCATTTTTAAACTTTAAATGAATTCCAATTTTTTAACTTTCTTCCTCACCACCTTTTACTTTTTTCCTTTTTGGCCCCTTTAATATTTTTTAAGCATCTACTGGTGCAAATTGTTTGTGCTTGGCTTTTCATTTAAAGCTTGCTGGTTGATTCCACCCACAATAAAGAAAGAAGGCATGGGAATTCTCATCTGTAAGAATTCAGCCATTGAAACACCCATGGAGTGGAGTTCTATTCTGACACACATATGGTTTTATTTATTGTTATTATTTTTAATTTTATGATATTTCTTTCTTTACTTACTTATTTTAAGATCATTTTATTGGGGGCTCTTACATCTCTTATAACAATCAATCGAATCAAGCATATTTTTACATATATTGCCATCATCATTTCTAAGCATTTACTTTCTATTTGAGCACTTGGTATCAACTCCTCTTTTTTCCATCCATCCTCCAACCTCCCACCCTTGTGAACCCTTGATAAATGAGAAATTATTATTTTCATATCTTACAAGGACTGCTGTCTCCCTTCATCCACGTTTCTGTTGTTTGTCCCCCTGGGGGTGGTGGGAGGTATGCCTCCATCATTGTGATTGCTTCCTGCTTCCTCCCCTCCTCCCTTCACCTTCCCCCCTCCCCTCCTGGTATCACTACTCCAATTTCTGGTCCTGAGGGTTTGATCTCCCCTGGACTCCGTGTGGCACGAGCGTTTTTCTGTACCAGTGTACATGCTCCCATCTAGCCAGAATGGGAAGGCAGGACTGGGGTTCTGATATGGTGTGGTAGGAGGGGTGGGGGAGCTTGGTAAGCCTCAACGAACTGGAGGAATATTGTGTTTTTCATCATCAGGGTGCTATGCTGCACCCTGGCTGACTCTCCCCTTCTTGAAGCCATTCTGTGAGGGGATGTCTTATTGTCTATAAATGGGTTTTGGGTCTCTGCTCCAAACCCACTCATTCGCAACAATATGTTGTTTGTTTTTTTTGGTTTTGTGTCTTCTGATGCCTGTGACTTGATCCTGTAGACACTTCATGATCACACAGGTGGTGTGCTTCTTCCAGGTGGGCTTGTTGCTTCTCTGCTATGTTTAATGGCCAATTGTTTATCTTCAAGTCTTTAAGACCCCAGAGGCTGTATCTTTTGATAGTCAGGTGCCATCAGTTTTCTTAACCAGATTTGCTTATGCAACCATTTTATCTTCAGTGATCGTGTCAGGAGGGTGTGCATCACAGGATGCCAGGTTGTTAGAATAGAATGTTCTTGTCTTGAGGAAGAGCTTGAGTAGAGGCCCAAACACATGTGGTTTTAATGAGTTGAAGTCCACCCCATGAATAGGCCATTTTATTATATACCAGACATGGTCCTTGACCTTATAGACTAGCTAAACAGGTAAACAGAAGTCAGATAACAGTAAGAACAAGCAAATGGGAAAATGCCACTTGTAGTGAATAACATACAGGCTCACAGACAAATTAGGAACTTTCTCTGAGAGGAGGAATCCTCTGAGGGAGGATCTAGGAGCAACATTTGATTGGATTCTTGGAGGTCGCAGGGTTTGGTTGCATTATCGCAGAGCACTTAACCAAGGAAATGCTTTAAAAGTAAAACTCAAAAGATAAGAATGAAGTTGCCAGGGAACAAGGACTTAGAAACTCCTCGTATTCATGTGAAAGTTGTACAGTACATAAGAAAGACTGCAAAAGAATTAATGCATTTGAAAGATGGCACTGGCAAAGAATATTAAAAATACCAAAGACTGCTGGAAGAACAAACAAATCTATCTTGAAGAAACACTTCCAGAAAGCTCCTTAGAAATGAGGATGGCAAAAAATAAATACATAAATGAATAAAATAAGAAATGAGGATGGCAAGACTTCATCTCACATTCTTTGCACATGTTATCAGGAAAGACCTGTCCGTGGAAAAGCACAGCATGGTTGGTAAAGCACAGGGTCAGTAAAAAAGGAAGATTCCCAACAAGATGGACTGACACCGTGGAAGAGTCACCATTGTGAGGAGGGTTGAGGACCAGGCAGAGTTTCCTTCTGCTGCACAGAAGGTCACCATGAGTCAGAACCGAAAACACGAAAGCTAACAGCAACAGTGGAAGAGCAAGTCGAAGGTACTAAAATCATGAACTGGGGCATACATCGGTTTTACTTAACTCTGGTTAGGTTTTGACCCATAGCAACCCCATGGACAACAGAAAGCAACGCAGCCCAGTCCCACCCCAGCCTCACAAGTGTTGCTATTTTAGGAGCTCACTGTTATTGAGTCAATGATCTCATTGAAAGGCTTTTTGGGGGCTGAACCTCTACTTTCCCAAGCATGATGTCCTTCTCCAGGGACTGACCCTTTCTGAGAGACTTACGTAGCTGAAGCATTATGAGCAAGCGGGGAGCATACTGCAACAGGATGTTA
This sequence comes from Echinops telfairi, assembly GCF_000313985.2. NCBI lineage: Eukaryota > Metazoa > Chordata > Mammalia > Afrosoricida > Tenrecidae > Echinops > Echinops telfairi. The sequence goes on along the minus strand of NW_022107432.1, from coordinate 6,368,903 downwards.
TATTGTTTTTTATTAGATCCAAATAAAAACAGCTACCTTTGTTAACTGTAGATCATGAATTAAAGTTATTTTCCATTCCTTATTATCACTTGCTAGGCCATGTGACTATTTTCTAGACAATGTAAATTGAAGTATCTCCTCTACTTTTTGGTTGTCTCACCAAAGGAAGAGCGCACATCCGTTTGTTCTTCCATGCTGCTCTCAGACAGGTGGCTCGCCTGCAGTCATCCTGAATCGTGGGCACAGCAATCACATGACAGTGGTGACCGAGCACACTGCTTTGACAACTTTATAGAACCTACCTACCTCTTTGCTTATTTTATTTTAGAAAATAGCTATTCAAAAGCAAAGACCATTTTGGATGGTTCTTGTGTGGCAGCTGATGTTTAATACAGAAGACCTATGTAATTGCCTTAATGGGAGATAACAGTGGTTTGTAGCATAGTTACAATCTATTGGGAAGAGGACAGAGTTAAGACCCTTTTTGGAAATTAAGCCCAAATGACTTAATAGTAATCCTTTGGCAATTTTGAAGAATCAACCTACCTTTTCATTTATTTTACCTTAGGAAACAGCTAAGTTTTCAAAAACAATGGGTATTTTGAGAGGGTCAGGGAAAGAAAATGCCAGAAATTAATTCAAACGATGCCAATTGAGTAACCATTCGGTCATTGGCATCATAAATGCTGAAAGGGAAAGATTGGAGAGGAACAGAATTTAAGGAAAATAAATAGTTCACTTTATGATCTTTTCAGAATTTTCAATATTTTCTGTTGCTTTAACCCTGTGCTAAATGTATACATAGATATGTATTTGAGCAAAACCATAATGAAATATAATTTTACAAAGAAACTATAATCCTGTCAGCAATTATGACTCTGTTTGCTTGTATTTCCTGTGATGTTACGCATAAGTAGCATACATTAATGTACAAATAGATTATTTTCTTTAGGTTGTTTTGGGTTCTAGGGGGAAAATATAACAACCAGAAATTTTATTTATTTTATTTTTACTTTTCTCATTTTCCCTTAAGAGAAATTCTAATGTGTTTGGAGCCCCTTTATCATGCTACTAATTTACAATGTTATTTAATTTTGTCCTTACTGGTAGGATTTGTCATCATTTCCCAGAGAGGTACCTCAACGAAGTGACGTAACATCACCGAGGTTACCTAGCAAGGAAAGGGCAGAACAAGATTCAACACTAAATCTGCTGTATTTTTAGTGGTAAAGACTGCCTTTTCCGCATGTATTACTCCTGGACATAAAATGAAACATATTCCTAGATACTGTCATTATGTTAATTATTTATCATGATAAAAATTACATGTGCAAATATATTTACATATTTATCCACACACATTCATATGTATACACTTTGAATTTTTTTTCCAATAAAGAACAATTCATAGAGAGTTCAAGTTGAGGAGAACTTCTTGTGAGAAACCTTGTGTCTCTGGGTAGCCTCTGGCATTGATTAAATTGCAGTTTAAAAAAAAATTATAATTCAGTTCCATCCTCAGACAGTCCATTACCAAACCATAATGCTTTTTAAATGAGTTAAAAAAAAGCCCATAGGCAGTAAAAAGGAGTAAAATCAAGAATGATCGTTTAGTATATGATATTTAAATGAGAAGTTAGGGAAGTAAATAAAAGGGGACTGCCAATTCCAGGAGAAATTGCAATGTGTCCATTGGGAAGAAGGCTGGAATATATTTTTTATAGAAAAAAATAACTTAACAGCATATAAAGTTATTTTCCCTCAATCCTGTCTTTTTAAAATTCCCTGCCTCTCATTAATATATCATTTTCTCATATCTCCAAAACCAATCCAGATGCCAGCTCACAGCAACCACCGTGTGGGTTTCTGAGGCACCACTGGTGCCTTCAGTGTGCTGACCACGTGGCTCACAGACGGATGTGTAATCACTGCACTTCCAGGGCTCCTGATATTCTAGAATCCACTTTATAGGCAGTCCCGCCTATACAGAATGCACCACGAAGCAAATTGCCTGAGCTTAGTATATCTAAACATAAAAAACTTATATAAAGACACAAGCTATGTTCTATTTATAGTTATTGAGAACCCATTACTTGAAAAGGTATATCGTGGGTTAATACGTGGATCCAAAAGAGAAATTTGTATTTTATGGACTCAAGGAGTCCACATCCTAGTGGAAGTTATACATATGACACAATAAATATATTCAAGAAAAGATTATCATTATGTTTATGTTGTATATTTTTAAATTACACAAAAACAAGTTTTTTTTGTTTTTGAACATATTTAGTTAATTGCTAATGCTTATGCCAGAGGAGTGAACAATAATTTATCACATAAAGACATCATTTATAAATTTACAAAAAAAATCACTCAATTTATATTCAGTGGGTCTATTTGAGTGTTGAATGAAGACAAATCAATTATTTTTAACTCCACATTCAGGTTTTGTTCCACTGCCTACTGTCCAATTAGAACAGTAGTCATCATTTGGAACACTCCCCCCCATCCAAATTCTATACTTTGTCCTTAGGAGGCCACGCCCACACAGAGACCTCATTGGCTATGACCTGGTTGACAGGCTAGACTCCACCTCCTCACCCTTAATCCTCAAAAATTGACAAATGATTAAATAACTACCACAAAGAGGATGACATGATTTTATATCATGTATTTTGGACATGTTATCAGAAGGTATCAATCCCAGTTTTCTAAAGTTTGTCATTGAGTGCCATTGAATCGATTTGAACCATAAAACCCTACCATAAAACCCTACGCATAACAGAATAAAACACCCCCAGTCTTCTACCACCTTCACAAGTGTTCCTGTGCTGGAGCTAATTGCTGTAGGTACCACATCAATGGATCTCCTGGAGGTCCATTGGAGGGCCTTCCTCTTTTTTGTTGCCCTTCTCCTTTATCAAACATGATGTCATTCTTTATCAAATGATCTCTCCTGACAACATGCCTAAAGTTTGTAAGATGAACTCTCACTATCCTTACACCTAAGTAGCCCTTTGGCCAGACTTCTCCCAAGACAGATTTGTTTGTGCTTCTGGCAAGCCAGAATACTTTCAGCATTCTTCTCCAGCACCACATTCAAACATACCGATTCCTTCTCTATCTTCCTTATCCAATGCCCGTTTTTCTCATGCATATGAGGCAATTGAAAACACCATGGATTGAATCAGGTGCGCCTGGTAGTCCTCAAAGTGACTTCCTTGCTTTTCCAGGCTCTAAAGATGCCTTGTGCAGCAGATTTACGGAATGTGTGGTGTCTTTAGATCTATTGCCTGCTGCTTCCATAAGCATTGATTTTGGATCCAAGCAAGACAACTTCTTTCACAATTTCAATCTTTTCTCCATGCATCATGATGTGTCCTCTGGGTCCAGTTGTGAGGATTTTCATTTTCTTTGCACTGAGTTGCAATCCACCTGAAGGCTGCAATCCTTAATCTTCTCCGTCAAGTGCTTCAAGTTCTCTTGACTTTGAGCAAACAAGACTGTGTCATCGGCAGATAGCAGGTTGTGAACAAGCCTTCCTCCAATTCCAATGCCTTATTGTTCTTCACATAAGACAGCTTCTCTGATGATTTTCTCAGCATAAGGTTTGAATAAGTATGGTGAGAGGATATAAACCTGACACAACTTTTTCCGAATTTTAAACCATTGTAGTACTCCCTTGTTCTGTTTTCACAGCTGCATCTTGATCTATGTAAAAGTTCCAAATGAACATAATGAAGCGTTCTGGAATTCCCATTCTTCTCAAGGCTATCCATAGTTTGTTTGATTCATGTGATCGAATTCTTTAGCATAATCAACAAAACACACGTAAGCAGTTTTCCGGTATTCTCTGCTTTCAAGATCCATCCGATCTCATCAATGATATCCCTTTCCTATGTCCTCTTCTGAATCTGGCCTGAACCTCTGGCAGCTCCCTGTCGATGTACTGCTAAATCCATTGATGGAGGATCTCCAGCAAAATCGTACTTGCATGTGATATCAACGATACTGTTATATAATTTCAGCATTCTGTTGCATCCCCTTTTTTTGAGATAGGTATAAATATGGATCTCTTCCAGTCAGTTAGCCAAGTAACTATCTTTCAAATATCCTGGTATAGATAAGTAAGTGCTTTCAGTGCTTCATCAGCTCTTTGAAACACTTCAATTAATATTCCATCAATTTCTGAAGCTTTATTTTGTCCATTGCTTTCAGTGAACCTTGAACTTCTTTCTTCTGAACCATTGGTTCCTGTTCATATGCTATCTCCTGAAATGGCTGAATGTTGCCTAGTTCCTCTCCATACTGGGACTCTGTGTGTTCTTTCCATCTTCTCTTGATGCTTCCTGCACCACTTCATTGGTTTTATAACTCTAGGTCTTGGCACATTTCATTATAATATTTTACTTTGTTTCTTGGGCTGCCTTTTGAAATGTTCTGTCCATCTCTTTTACATCATCATTTCTCCCATTCGATTTAGCTACTCTATGATTGAGAATGAGTTTCAGAGTTTCTTCTGACATCCACTTTGATTGCTTCTTTCCTGTCTTTCTAAAGGTGTGAAAGTTTAGGGCTGGTGGAAAAGAAGAAGACCCTCCAGGAGAAGGGCTGACAAAGTGGCTGCAGCGATGAGGTCACACAAAGCAGTAGTTGTGAGAATGGCAGAACCGGCCGATTTCACGTGTTCATGGCTTTGCTTTGATGCAGAATCTAATTGACAGAACCTAACAAGTGCAATAATTCCATGGGGGTCGTTATTTGATGGTGAGCTATAATCAGTTCATATGGCCCTTTGAGCCATAATTCTTTATGTAATGTATTACAATTCTGGACTCTGTTCCTGTGGATATGACCCCATTTTGTTGGGATTGTTTGTTACAGCCTGACGGTGGGGTTAAGTTCTGACCTTTGTAGACTTGGTTCACATGCTCTGTTTCCTTGGGGGCATCTTTAAAGCTACTTTACTAGAGAGTGTGAGTTAAGACACCATCCTTCATTTTCCTTGTGGGTATGTTAGGTTAAAAGACAAAAACCACACTTCTATCAAAGCCTACCTCAGTGTATAAGAGCCTTCTGGGACACAGAAAGAAATCCTGGGACCACTGAAAGAGTATTCCAAGATGTCTCTCTGAAGTCGTGGAGGGTGTCAAGACCAGATGCATCAGAGACCATGACAAGAAGGCTTAGAGTAGGGAGTGCCTTCTGCTCTTGTAGCCTGAGACTAGAGAACTCTGACACAGCTCAACAGGCAGGTTGATGTCCTGGCCCATGGAGGCCCAATGACAAGGGGCTAAGAGTCTGAGAACCAGAGATGCCTGATGTCTGGTTGAGGATAAGTGTAGCTCTGGACTAATGACTGTATATTTACTGTTTTCTGATCCTGATGTATGATAACCTATTAATTTCCTGATAAGCCTCCTTAATTGTGAGTATTGTCTATGAGTTCTGTGTGGTCATTGCAACAGACTATGGAACCCACCATAGAAGCAGTGTCATGGGAGGAATGGTTGGTGTCAGGATTAATAAAGAAGGATGGAGTGTGGAGGCATGGCTGACTCCTGCCTTGTGGCAATAAGCAAGTCGGAGGAGGTGAGGTATGTCTGTCCCCATGGTGTTACTGCCTTTTTAAAAACAAAGTTCCATTCAGGAAGGTAAATTTAGTCATTGATTATCTTTTGAAAAGACAAAATCTAAAGTTAAAATATTTTTTTAAAAACCTTGAACATAACATTTCCAAGGATCCTGACATTAAATTAATCCAAGACTGGAAACAATTGAAGTTTGGTACAATATAGAGAGACAATAAGTCACAGTATAGTAATCCGAGAATATTAGCAGAAGACTGTTACCAGCATTAACCCTTTTGGACCTAGGACAAGGATGCTTACTAGAAGCCTGAAGGAGACAGTCCAGCTGATGAGGATGTCTTGAGAGATCCATGACGTAAATCAACTCTGCAGAGAGGCAGCTCAGAAACAAAGTACCTCGTTTCCTTTCTTCTTTTCTTTAGCCTAGGTACGAAGCAGAAAACAGGAAGGCGAATGACAGGGAAGCCTACCTGCAGTTAATGCAATCATTTAGCATGATTCTTCAATCTAAAGCCTTTTTAACGTCCACCCAGTGATGAGTTGCTGCTAGGAACCCTCAAGTTAGTTCAGGCTCAGAGCAGCCTTGTGCACAACGGAAGGAAGCAGTGCCTGGTCCAGCTACTAATGCTGTGTGTTTGAGCCCATTGTTGCAACCACTGTTTCAATTCATCTAATCAAAGGTAGTCCGTCTTCTTTCGCACTGCCCTTCCACTTTACTAAGCATGATGGCTTCTCAAGGGACTAGTCTCTCCTGATAACATTTCCAAAATGCAGCAGAAGTCTCACTGTCCTTAGGTCCAAAGAGCATTCTGGATGGACTTCTTCCAAAACAAATGTGCTTATTCTTTTAGCAATCCAAGATATTGTTAACAGTCTTCCCCAACAGCATAATTCAAATGCATCCATTTTTCTTGGTTCATCCTTATTCAATGTCCAGCTTTCACTTGTGTATCAGATGATTCAAAGTGCCATGGCTTACCTTAGCCCTCAAAGTAAATTTTTTGATCTTTGAGTTAGTTAGTTCATTGTGCCAACCTAGCCGATAAACACATGTGGGGTTAATTGAAGGGTGGAGGGATAAATGGCTCAGTGAGCCTCCCCTTTCGAATTCTCGAGTCTCTTGATTTTGATGGTCGGACCAGGGTGTAGCTGCTTTAGCCATTCCCTGCTTCAGCTGACAAGGCTCACTTCCTGTGAGACATCCCCAAGGAGAAGCCACATGGATCTACCCTGATGCAGCCCTGGGTGCTGGAGCACCCATGTGGAGACCCCTGCCAGTGCTGAGATGCTTACACATTCACTGACTTGGATTTCCTCCTGCAGTTGGCATCATTGGCTCTGTTTTGTGAGATGGAGGACTTTGTGGATTGGTGTCAGACATAGGGGTTAATGTTGGACTTGTGGGCTTGGGCAGCACTGGGTTGGGATGTTTTCTTGATGCGCACTTAACCTTTATATAAAACTCTCTCTTATACATGAGTTGCTGTGGATTTGTTTCTCTGAAGTACCCAGACTAATACACTCCTCAACACTTTGAAGAGGGCTTGTGCAGCCTAATAGCCCAGTACAATTCATGTCATTTGATTTCTTGACTGCTGTTTCCATGAGCACTGATGATCAATCAAAGCAAACTGAAGTCTTTGACAACTTCAATCTTTTCTCAGTCTATCATTATTTTACCCGTTGGTGAGTATTTTTGTTTTTTAATGCAATATGAATTGTATCCCATACTGAAGGCTGCAGTCATTAATCTTCATTAGCAAGTGCATTGTGTCCTCCTTGCTTTTACCAAGCAAGGTTGTGTTACCTGCATATCCAACAACAACAACAAACTAACTCACTGCCCTGGACTCAAAGAAGACTCATAAAGACCCTAAAGTACAGTGTAAAACAGCACCTGTGGGTTTTCAAGACTATAACTCTTTTTTTGCTTGTTTTGTTCTTTTAATCACTTTATTAGGGGCTCATACAACTCTTATCACAATCCATACATACATCAATTGTGTAAAGCACATTTCTACATTCATTGCCCTCATCATTCTCAAAACATTTGCTCACCACTTAAGCCCCGGGCATCAGCTCCTCATTTTCCAATGTCTCCCTTCATCCACTTTTCTGTTGTCTGTCCCCCAGGCAGGTGATTATATGTAGATCCTTGTAATCTGTCCCCCCTTTTCAACCCACACTCCCTCCACCCTTCCAGTATCACCACTCACACCACTGGTCCTG
>NW_022107432.1:6335991-6360563 GCF_000313985.2 Echinops telfairi | reverse complement strand
TGCAAGGTAGAATTCGGATCATGATAGTGGGGGGCAGGGAGGAAGCATTTAGGAACCAGAGGAAAGTTGTATTTTTCATCATTGCTACATCGCACCCTGCCTGGCTCGTCTCCTCCCAGAGACCCCTCTGCAAATGGATCTCCAGTGGCCTACAAATGGGCTTTGGTTCTGCATTCCATACTACCCTCATCATTGACTATTGTAAGATTTTTTGTTCTGATGATGCCTTATACCTGATCCCTTCGATACCTTGTGATCGCATAGGCTAGTGTGCTTCTTCCATGTGGTCATTGTTGCTTCTGCCATGGGTCAGTGAGGGGCATCATGTCTCATAGTGGGGCTGGCCAAGTGGTCCTCTCTGTGGACTGGCTGCTCTAATTGGGGTCATCGTCCTCAAGGCCTGGTGGGCCAGGATGTGCTCCAGTCTCTCCTCCTCCCCAGTCATCTGCTCCTGTGTGCTTTGATCAGATATGTTCCTCTCCCAGAGCTGCGGATTCAGTGCAGTCCTTTGAAGTAAATTCTTCTTGGGGGAGGGGCAGGCATCCACTTAGTATTTGGGACTGGGGCCAGCCCCCTAGACCTCAGCTTTCTACCACAGAGCAGCTGGTGGTTTTGAATGTTCAACCTTGGCATTAGCAGTTGTTAATAAGCTTTGCTCTAATTCTCATGCTGCATTCTTCTTCATATCAACCAGCGTCTTGTGTTATCTGTTCAGCATATAGATCGAATAAATGTAATAGAAGGATACAACCTTAATGCACACCTCTCTTTATCTTAAGCCATTCTATATCCCCTTCTTTTGTTCAAATGACTGCCTCTTGATCCATGTACTGATTCCCCATGAGCACAATTAAGCATTCTAGGATTGACATTCTTCTCAATGTTATCCACAGTTTTTTATATTCCATATAGTTGAATTTGATCACTAGGATGAGAGTATGCAAATAAAGTGTAGAGGACTCAAACTGGGGGATTGGTCAGTTTTGCCATTCCTCTGAGTATGAGATTTGTCATTTGATTTCTTGATTTTGGTTTTGAAATCAGAAGCAGAAAGCAGGGAATCCCACAATCATCAAGAAATAAAAGCCATCAATAAAGCCTGTGTGAGATCCCTGTCTAAAGTCATGGAGTTAGGAAAGGCACCGCAGCTGAGTCCAAGTTCAAACGAGACCCAGAGCTGAGAAGCCACAGTGAGATCATGAAGTAGAACAGTGGACTTCCAGACCCAGAGTGCAAGGCAGGGACCAAGGGACCATATGGCTGAGAGGCTGGGGCCGGGAGAAAGGGGGCTGAGGGCTTGCTGACAAGAAGTACTGCTTTAGTCAAAAGATTTTAGCTGGAACACATTCTGATCCTGACTGGTGATGAGCATTGTCTGAGCTCTATGTTGCCATTGTCACGGATTGTCAAGCCCAGCAGAGCTGTAGGATGCCATGGAAGGAAAAGTCCGTGTCAGAATGAAAAAGGGGGGAGGGTAGTAGCATGTCTGGTCCCTGTCTTGTGGAACTGGTCTTGGGCTGGTTTGGAGTTGGATTCTCCTTCTTCTCCCTATTGAAGTCAGAGGAGTTCAGACATTGACCCCATGCCATTTCTGCATGACTGGACAGCGAATGCAGATGAAACAGAGAACAGAACAGGGTAGATTTGCAGAGGATATAGAAAATGTCAAGCACAATATACTTTTTGGAGATAGTCTACTAACTCCATCCTTCATGCTCTTCATCCACTCACCTCCTTATGGTCCCCCATTCTATAGATTTGTCTTTTAATGGGTTTTGATTTGCTGCCCCCCTAATTAGTGATGTCATCATTTTCGATTATATTTTGAGAGATTCTCCTATATAATAGCTTGGACTCCCGCTTTTACTCCCTCCTCTTCAGTTTATCGATTCATTAAAGAGAGCACGTTTGCTTTTATAGTTAAAATCTCATTTGACATTATTCAGCTTTAGATTTTCCAATTGTTCAATCATCTCAACACGGGCTCTAAAGCTATGTATTTTCTGGCTTCTACCACTGTCAGCACCTTGAGCAGGAGGGAATCACAATCAAATACAAAATGTAAAGTGGGATCCTTCACATGCATTTCTGCTGCTACCCCCTGATCTCCTAATCATTCAAATGTCAACACCTCTCTTTACCTTTATTGCAGCTTACCTTTTCTCAACAGCCTATGCATGACAGGTTTCCTATAGCAGCAAATGAATGTATTTTTAACACTCATCACATTAAGCTATAAAATGTATTTGTCTTTGTATTATGTATTTTAGATAAATCCTAGTTTATATGTCCTATAAGGTAAGGAATACTGAATATCAAATTGAGACATGACTTAGTATTTTTTATTCTAAAAGTATCCAGGATCAATATTTAATTCACTTTATTACTTAGTGAACCATCAATTAATTCAGTTTCTAATCCAATTTTTATTTTATGTGAACAATGAAACACTTTATATGGCATCTTATATACATATAACACTTTAAAGTTTTAGCTGCAGAAAATACATTTGAGCTATTTTTTTAAATTTGGGTGAATATAAGGCAATATTGTTCAAATGACACCTCATTTGTCTAAATAAAACTTGAAGTACACATGGAAGTTATTTTCTGTGTTTCAAAGTAAACAGGTAAATTGGTGAAGAGTAATTATAAAATGTCCAGCTCCTTGTCATTTCTTCCTTCTATTTCCATTTTTACTGAAATCTCCCCTGAATTACTGCATCTTTTCAAAATTTATTCATTTCTGTAATATCTGGTTCTCAATGTGTTTTGCCACTTAATTGTCCTGCTGCCTTAAGCTATTTCTTATTTGGATTTTAATTTTTCTTATCTGTAAGATGTGAGTAGCTTCTTCCTTAGAATGATGCTGTGAGAAATAAGTAATTTAATATACTTAAAAAACCTTAGAGCTCTGTTTGTGATATAGACCTCATTACACAAGCATTCCTTGTTTTATTGTAAAACCAAATATAAGTGGTTCAGTCTGTACATTCCTTGAGATCAATTAGTAAACTTGAGCTCTTGTACAACAAATTCTTTGCTCCATCAAAGACTTCCTCAATTATCTTACTATTCCATCAAATAGTTATTCAATGTTTTCTTATTTATTTTTCTTTCTACTTCTATCCAACTAAGTTCCATGAAGGCAAATCCTTAAGATACCCCAGTCCCCAATACAATTCCCCAGTTCTTGATATCTAGATGCTGAATACATATTCCTTAAGTTAGGTAATGGGGAAAAGTCATAAACTAATCCTGTGAGGGCTCAGTAATTAATCTGATAATGTATTTCTTTCCTATACTTCACAGAAAAAAAAATCTATAGTTAGCTATACTCAACCTTTTTTATTTCCTACTTATTTCTCCTTCCTCAGCAAGCTGAACTCCACTTCCTCTATTTCACTTAAGTGCTTCTTGTCAATTAAGTTAAATATATGTTGCATCTAACTTATGCAGTAGAAAAGTTGGCTATGCATTTGGCTATTAGCCTCAATTTCAAATAAGGCAAGCTCATCCTTTCTAGGAAGTTAAGTTTTAAAGAATCAAAAAGCTTCCTCATAAGGCAGATAACGTGGAAAATGCTTAATTAATAATGCATTTCAGAGATTTAGAGGAAATAGAACATGATCCTTAGAGAGATACTTTGGGTTAGGAAAGGATATGGTAATGTGAGAAAACCAGTGTAGTTAAAAACGGGAGGTCCTGGCAAGACTTGTGGGTTTACTAGAGGTGGATGTGGGGGAAGGGTGGAAATCCAGATAGTGCACAACATCAGAGGGTCTGGCTATAATCAATAGTAAATGATCCAGAAGGTTTGTATCGTAGAAAGAACATTTCAAACCCTGTCATGGGATTTGAGCGTGGAAATCTTTGTGGATTCTAGAAGAAATGAGCAAAGCAGAACCTTGGGGGGAATGAGAAATAATTTCCATAGATAGCTATAACTGGTTGGCTGGAATTACAACTCTCTCACGCTAAATAGCTATTCAAGCTACATATTTTACAAAGATATAAAACCATTGAAGACTTATAAAGCAAGTAATGCAGGGTTATGACCTTTGAAAGAAATAAAACATACAATTGAGTATTACATACATGCTATTATTGCTCACAGGAGAAAGATAGGTTTTTCTGCTCCTATAAAGACTTACAGTCTTGGAAACCTACCAGGCCAGTTCTAACCTGCCCTATAGAATCACCATGAGTCAGAATTGACTCGATGGCGGTGAGTTTGGTTATTGTTATTGTTTTATATAATTTAGTTGATTTTGACTCAAAGCAAACTAGTAGAACAGAATAGACCTTCACCCAAAGGTTCCCAGGGAATGTAATCATTACAGAAGCAAATAACATTTTGAAAGTAACTATGTTTGTGTGTCAAGCCGGGTTCTCTAGAGAAACAAAACCAGGAGTTCCTTTTTCCCCCTCAATCTGTCAATAGCCCCATAGGCAAGTCTCTTCACCTTTGAATGTCCTGAGCACTCAAGACACTGGGTTGGGCTTATCTTTTCAGAGCCTTCTTTGCAGGCCTGTCCTAAACCCATTAATGATTCAGATTTCAAAAGCTGAAGGCAAGGCTTATAAACTCTCTATTTTCATACTTCCCAATAATCATTTCTATCAATCATGTGATGGAATATACTCAAGGGAGGAATAGCAGGGGAAGTGGGTAGGAGAACGGAGTTGAACAGCATCTTGGAAGAGTTGGACATTTGGGACATTATTAATCTCCAACTCCTTGAGACTAGTCTGATAGTAATTCTTTGGAAAGAAATTATTACCAAACCATGGATTGCTTCAAGTTGCAATCTTGAAAGATTTTATGAGAAAAAATATTGATCAGTGCAGGAAGCACCAAGAGAATATACAAAGCATACACAGAGTCACTGTACCTAAAGGAACTAGTTGGCAGTTCACCATGTCTAGAGGCGGCATTTAAGCAAAAATCAATGTTGTCGAAGAAAGAAGTTCAAAGGGCACTGAATGCATTAGCTGAAAACAAGGCTTCAGGAATTGATGGAATACCAATTGAAATGTTTTGGCAAGCTAATAGCTACATAGTCAACTGACTAGAAGAGATTAATATATGTACTCCTTCCAAAGAAAAGTGACCTAACCGAGTGCTCAAACTATAAAACAATATTATTAAAATCACATGCAATTAAAATGTTGCTGAAGATCAACTAACAACAGTTGGAGCAAGACATTAACTGGGAACTACAAGAGGTTCAGCCAGGACATGGAAATGCTTTATTGACTATGCAAAGGTGCTTGATTATAGTGAGAAGAATGGGAATTTCAGAACACTTCATTGCACTTATGAAGAACTTTAACACTGATTAAGAATCATCCATGGGAACAGAACAAGGAAATACTGCCTCATTTAAAATCAGAAATAGGTGTGCATCAGGGTTGTTTCCTTTCACCATACTTGTTTAATTTGCATGCTGGAAAAATCATCAGAGAAGCTGGATTATATGAAGAAGAATGTAGCATCAAGATTTGAAGAAGGCTTAATAACAACCTGTGGTATGTAGATGACACACATTGCTTGCTGAAACCCAGGAGGACTTGAAGCACTTGTTGATGGAGATCAAGGATTACAGCCTTCAGTATGAATTATTATCCAATGTAAAGAAGATCAAATCCTCACAACTGGATCAAGAGGCAATATCATGATAAGTGGGAAAAAGGTTGAAGTTTTCAAGGATTTTGGCTTGCTTGCATCTACAATCAATGTTCGTGGAAGCAGAAGTCAAAAACCAAAAGATGTGTTGTACTATGTAATCCACTGCACAAGGCCTCTCTAGAATATTGAAAAGCAAGGATGTTACTTTGAGAACTAAAATGTACCTGACCCAAGCCATGCATTTTAAATTGCCTTGTATTCATGTGAAAGTTGGACATTGAATGAGGAAGAGCAAGAAGAATCAATGTGTTTGAATTGTGGTGCTAGGAAAAAAATATTGGAAATACCATGGACTGCTAAAAGGACAAACCAATCTCTCATGGAAGAACTATAGTCAGAAGCGAAGATGTTAGACTTGTCTTACACATTTTGAACATATTGACAGAAGATATCAGTCCCTGGAGAAGGGCATCATGCTTGCTAGCATGGAGGGGCAGTTAAAAAGAGGAAGGCCTTCATCGAGATAGGCTGACAGCGTGGTTGTGACAATGGGCTCAGACATAGGGACAATTGTAAAGATGGTGCAAGGTAGTGCAGTATTTCTTCTGTTGTGCATATTGTCATTATGGGTTGTAATCAACTCCACGGCACCTAACAAAAACAAGAACTATAACAACATGTATTATAATTCTAAACTCCAAGTTCTAAGCCACTAGCTGCTCCTCAGGAGAAGGGTGAGGCTTTCTATTTCCATAAATAGTTACAGTCTCTGAAACTCAGAGGCAGTTCTACTGTGCACTTCGAGCAGTGGTTCTCCACCTTCCTCTTGCTGTGACCCTGGAATACAGTTCCTCGTGTGGTAGTGACCCCCAACCATCACATTATTTTTGTTGCTACTTCATAGCTGTAAATTTTCTACTGTTATGAATCATAATGTAAACATCTGATATGCAGGATGTATTTTCATTGTTACAAATTGAACATAATTAAAGCATAGTGATTAATCACAAAACCATATGTAATTATATCTTGTGAAATATTTGTGTTTTCTGGTGGTCTTAGGCGAGACCTATGAAAGGGTTGTTTGATCCGGAAAGGGGTCATGACACACAGGTTGAGCACCTCTGACTTATACGGTCACTGAGTCAGTGGAGGGTATTGTATTAGAGCTTAAAATCTGAGCACACCGCTTGTAGAATGCTATTGATGACAGAAAAAGCCAAAACATTAATTTGCAGAGTTCCCATGAGCTTCATTTAATTCCTTTGGGTCATTAACCAAGGATGTCAAGCAGAGCACATCAGAAGGTGAATCAATGCAGGTGTACTTGGGTTAAAATTTGACACCTTGTCATTTGTTTTCTCTTTTGACTCATTTTTAATTTGTTCTATTTTTAAATTTTCTGATTTAATTTGAATTGAGGTATTTCTGTGTTTTATTTTGTTGTTGTGATTGGCATCTCTTTGGGGGATATGAATTTCCTTATGAAATTCACGATAGGTAAATCTTTTGAGATAAATTGTCTCCTAGGGTTATGGCAAAGGGAATTGGGTGAAATGGGAAGTTAATAAAAAATAAGTACAAAAATGAAGAAAATGTTCTAAAATTGAATGTGATGATGATTGCACATCTCTTTTCAATATTTTAAACCATTGAACTCTATAGTGCATGAATTATTTCAACAAAACTCTTAAAATTAAAATAGTTCTTCATTAATGGCTTCATATTAGACTTGCTATTCTGCATACATTTTCTATAAACAATTACAAATTTCAAAATAACTGCTACTTCTTAAAAGTTAGAATATGAGAGGTGATAAATAATTTGCATATAAAAAGCACTATAAGTACATACTTGCACTTCTCTTCACCTTCGTTAGAATTCATATGATTATATAAACTAAAATTTAAAGGAATATTCTGTTATGGTTGTTACACACATAGATATTTTATGTATAAAATCAGTAACACACAACAAAATTAAAGAATAAAAATAAAATAAAATAAATCAATAACACAATAGCAGTGTGGAAAAAATGCAGTTATTTAGAAATAAAATTTCTATATCTCACTAGAACCAAATCAGTATAAATCTGAAGACAATATTGACTTATATTGTAAATTCGAGAGCAAACAAGAAGAAAATGGCTAGAAAATATATAAATAAAACTACTAGTAAAAGAATAAATAATGATAATAATAAATTTATATCGTTATTTACTTATAATGTAAATTAAATATTATATAACAACATATGCGTACATTGTTAGAGAAGCAACTGTATAATATTAATCATTAGATTCAGTACTGATTATATTTAATTTTTCTCTAATATTGTATAAGTAATTAATGTCTCAATTACCCAGATAAGTAAGCATTGCGTATAAAACAAGGAAAATCATACTGACAAGTTCACTCAAACCCTTGCAACTTCTTTTTAGCTGGGTCTCATTGCAGTATAGCAGTATTTTCACACACACCCTTTTTTTTGAGTTCTTATCCACTTTTTAAAAATAAATAAATCATTTTATTGGGGGCTCTTACAACTCTTATCATAATCCATACATCCATCCATTGTGTCAAGCACCTTTGTACACACATTGCCAACATCATTTTCATTCTTCTTGAGCCCTTGGTATCATCTCATTTTCCCCCTCACCCAGTCCCTCATGAACCTTTGATAATTGATAAATTATTTTTTTCATGTCTTACAATGACCGCTATCTCCCTTCACCCAATTTTCTGTTGTCTGTCCCCCTGAGAAGGGGTTATAAGTTAATCATAGTGATCGCTTCCCTCTTTTTCCCTCCACCTTCCTCCACCCTCCTGGTATCACTACTCTCATTATTGGTCCTGAGGGGATTCTTTGTCTTGGATTCCCTGTGTTAGGAGTTCCTATTTGTACCAGTGTACATGCTCTGGTCTAGCCGGATTTGTAAGGCAGAATTGACATCATGATAGTGGGGCTGGGGAGTGGGGAGGAAGCATTAAAGAACTAGAGGAAAGTTATATCTTTTGTCAGACATATACTGCACCCTGACTGGCTCATCTCTTCCTTGTGACCCTTCTCAATGGGATGTCCAATTGTCTACAGATGGGCTTTGGGTCTACACTCTGCCCTCCCCCTCATTCACATCAATTTGATTTTTGTTCTGGGTGTTTGATGCCTGATACCTGATCCCATCAATACCTAATGACCACACAGACTGGTGTGCTTCTTCCATGTGGACTGTGTTGATTCTTAACTAGCTGGCCATGGTTTATATTCAAGCCTTTATGACCCCAGACACTATATCTTTTAATGGCCAGGAACTACCAGCTTTCTTCACCACATTTGCTTATGCACCCCTTATCCACTTTCTCATCAGAAATATTATGAACTCATTTTATTTTCTTTCAATCATCATCTTGCTGATTCTTTTTCAATACCAGAAGATGAATTTGTTGTCATTTTATCATAAAATTGAATCATCAAATATGACTTCCACATATTTCTGTTCATTCCCTCAAAACTCCTCTCAACACTCTCTGCACAGCCACAGTCTCAAAAGCACCACTCAGTATTTCTGATTCTCTCCCAGCCTAAGGCAGACATGGGCCACAATCCTCTCAGTATGGTAGTGCTGCTCATCTGTCCTGCCCTTTTCTGCTTTGGGGCCCATATTCCTTATTTCTCTATCATTTTCTTTACTATCAGTCATTATGGGTGAACTTTTGACTCATGTTGACTCTGTGTCAAAAGAGAAATATCTCACAATGTCTTTGATGATTACTTTTATTTTTAAGTAGCTCACCAGATCTTTATTCTAATGTGCCTCTCAATTAAGAATTTAAAGTTTAACAGCTGAGTGTATTCATTGTTTGTGCCACCGAGTGACTTCCACTATTTCTTTTTCTTTTATGATTTTTCCTAGATCCTGCGGCTCTTCCCTTTTGTTTAGTTATTTCTCACATTAAACATGTTCCCTTTCCCTTTCTGTTGCCCAGTCCAGGGCAATTCATTATATACTTAAATAGTCAGTTAATTATCCTAATTAATGAATAAAATAAAATTTGGAATGCTGAGTTGAACCAAGCTCCCGTGTTTGGGACTTTGCTCTATGATAATTTGAATAGCACCTGTACACAATTGACTACTGTGCACCAAATTGAGGATTTGGGGTATGTGTGGACCTACGCAGCATGATACTCCCTCAAAATCTGCTGTGGAATATGTTAAGTTTATGGGAAAATTCATGGGGAAAATTTTTTTTCTATAACTTTTTGAAACTTCCTTATCTACTACTTGTTAAGACTTGGTTTGAAATAGTATTTCAAAGGATTGAAGGAAGGAAGCCAACAGGGTGATGATCAAGGGATAAGGAGTAATAGAGACTAACCTATGGATCTGAAAATTTACACAGGCTCTAGGAATTATTATGCAAGAAAAATAATGTGATAACCTCAGATTATAGTTAAATAACAGAAGCCTGGAACTCCAAAGGATAGAATCATACCGAATTATAAAGATCATGATAGCCATTGAATATACTATGCAAGAGTATCATCATTTGAGTCAGACATCTTTTCTGACAGTGCAGGTCAGGATAAATGAAAATTGAGTGTGCCTATATGTTGGTGGATGACTTTGATGAAAAAAATATGAGGAGCTTCAAAAATTTATGGGAAAAACAACAGTGATAGTATTAAAAGTGATAGTAGTTTTCTGGCAACTTAAAAAAATTCCCTCATATTGTCATCATCAATATTATTATCTAAAATGAAAATGGAAATCAGAATATGGAAGTATTGTTGAGGTGAATGAGGATTTTGTAACTTATCAGGAGAATGTAGAAATGAGGCCAGGATGTTTCAGGAGCTTCATTCTGAAAAAGCTGTAGACTGCAATTATCATTAATAAAAGCATGCAAGTCACTAGAAATTTCTGATTCTGGAGATTAAATAATAAATTTGGGTCTATATATACTGACTTCAAGGTACAAGAGGTCCCCTAGGTAGACCAGTTAATACACAATGAGAAGTCAGTTTGCAAATCAAGGACATAAATTGCACAAGGAGGCCAAGTAACCAAAATCTTGAGATAGAATGCATCTCTAAGTAAGTCTCACTAATAATGAATTCTTACACCTCAACCCCTACCTTAGGTTTTCCTTCTAAATTATACTCTCACGTGTGATTCATAACTTAATCCTCTTGGTTTCCTTCTGGTCATGTAAATATTTTACTGCCATATCTACTTTGTTGACTGATAAGTAATTTTTTTCTTAATGCCAAGAACAATACAACTGCATTTATGTGACTCTGTTTGCACAATGAATCAAAGGAACTTAGTTCTTTCCTCTCGTATTTTGTTAGGCTAGGTTCTCTAGAGAAGTACAACCAGTGACACACACATATATAGATATATATGCACATAGGAATGGATTTGTGTCAAGAAATAACTCACACTTTTGTGGCAGTGGGTATGTGTCGTCCAATTAAAGATGTAAGCTAGAGGCTTCTCTTGACTAGCGTAGCTGCAGAGGTTGTAAATAGGAAGCAGAAAGGTGAAGCAGGAAGACCACGGGCTGGTGGATACAGAGCTGAATGAATGCAAGGTCAGCAGTCCGCTGATGGTTTCTGGGATCAGTGGGTGACATAACAGGTGGTTGATTCACTAGAGAGAAGATACAAGTCCAGAAGAAGTGAGCTAGTTTCCACACAGTGTCAATCGATCTGTACCATAAGTAGGCCACACACTGAATGAAACGTCATCAATTGTATAAAGGCTGTGGCCAGATTAAGGAGGTGGTACTCTACCACCTTCTTCTCACAGTTGTTTGAGTTCTTCACAGAAGATCTCATCATGGATGGAACTACGCTATCTTAGATCATATCACAGGAGATGCCTGCCCCCTCAAGTTTATATAAAACATAACTCTCACATACTTGATGATGTGTCAGTGATACTGATCTTTCAGGATTTGCTCTCTCTCAAAGGCAGCACCATCTCTATGGGATACACCAAATCCTAAAAATCTGGACTCAAAAATAATTCCAATGATAGTTACTGTGCTATAATTAGAATATTTTTATAATGAATATTTTCCCAGAGGATGCCTTACTCCATATCCTTAATTAATTTTTAATATATCAATTCAAATAGACATCCTAGGCCCAGTGGTGTTTTCAAGATTTTTTTTCTCTTTTCTGTTTAATATTTTTCTAGTAATAGGTTCTGTGATGACGTTTATTCTCTGTAGAATAAAAATATACAGTGAACCCTCGTTTATCGTGGTTAATCGGTTCTAGACCCTACCGTGATAAATGAAATTCCGCGAAGTAGGATTCCTTATTTGTAAATCAAATATTTTCGTAGTTAGAGCATAGAGGACATGAAAAAACACCCTTTAGTCACCATTACACTCGTATTACCCATTTATTAAACGAAAAAGGGAAAATACAGTAAAACATGTTACAATTATCATTTATTATTTATTATATTATTTATGGCATCAAGCATGTACAGTATGAGCCAATCAGTGGCAGTGATGACAGAGCATGCACTGTTACGCAAAAACCGCGATAGAGTGAAGCTGCGAAAGTCGAAGCGCGAAGTGGCGAGGGTTCACTGTAGTCATATATTAGCCCCAGGTCTAAGGATTGTTCTTCTTCTTTCTTCAAAAGTGATTCTCTGTGCTTCACATTGTAAAGTATTGCATATAAACAAGTGGAGCTTATATAGTACATGTTTTTAAAATTTGTATAATGAAATAAGTATGCTATAATCTCTGTATTGGATAATTTTTAATTGGGAAATTACTAACATGGAGGTTGAAAATGTGTTTTTATATTAATATTTTTAATCACTTCCTAGTAGAAAGATGAGGCTATCTGTTCCCGTAAAGATGGAGCTGACCCCATCGCACGGAGGCAGGCGAAACACTAAAGGTGTGAAACAGAACAGCAAGAGGAGCAGAACAAGGAAGGCCCGAGGGAATACCAAAAATAGACTTCGGGGCCAGAGTTAGGCACCCCATCAGACTGGACCGGAAAACACTCCTAAAGGTCAAAAATCAGACCTTGAACTATTTACAGATTCTTCTTTCTTTTTTTTCATTTTGTATGTCATAGGCTTTCTTTGTTGTTGCTGTTGTCACCTTTTTGTTTTTCTGTGCCACTTTGTTTGGTGCTGTCTTGCTTTTATGTGCACATTATTATCTCTGCAGGTCTATATAGATAAGATAGGCTGGATAAACAATTTGGAGAAGAAAACAAGGGGACTGATGGTTCCAGGGGGACATGGGAGAGTGGGAGGTGGGGGAAAGGGAGTGGTGTTAACCAACCCAGGGACAAGGGAACAACAAGTGATTCAAAACCAGTGGCAAGGAGGGAGAGGGAGGACTGGTAAGGAGTGACCAAGGGCAATGTATCCAAGAGGAATTACTGAAACCCAACTGAAGGCTGAGCATGATAGTGGGACAAGAGGAAAGTAAAAGGAAATTGAGGAAAGAACTAAGAGGCAAAGGGCATATATAGAGGCCTAAATACAGGTATGTACCTATGCTAATATATTTATATATGATGATGGGGAAATAGATCTATGTGCATATATTTATAGGTTTAATATTAAGGTAGCAGATGGATATTGGGCCTCCATTCAAGTACTTTCTCCATACAAGAACACTTTGTTCTATTAAATGGACATTCCATGATACTCACCTTCCTGACACAATCACTGAAGACAAATGTGTGCATAAGCAAGTGTGGTGAAGAAAGCTGATGGTGTCTGAGTATCGAGAGATATAGTGTCTGGGGTCTTAAAGGCTTGAAGGTAAACAAGCGGCCATCTAGCTGAGAAGCAACAAAGCCCACATGGAAGAAGCACACCTGCCTGTGTGATAATGAGGTGTCAAAGGGATCAGGTATCAAGTACCAAAGAACCAAAAATTATATGATCATGAATGAGGAGGCATGCAGGTTGGTGACCCAAGGCCATCTGTAGGCAACTGGACATCCCTTTGGAGAGAGGTAGTGGGGAGGAGACAAGTCACTCAGAGTGCAGTGTAGCATCAATGAGACACAAAACTTTCCTTTGGTTCTTAAATTCTCCTCCTCCCCCACCACTATCATGATCCCAATTCTAACTTACAAACCTGGCTAGACCAGAGGATGTACACTGGTGCCGATAGGAACTGGAAACACAGGGAATTCAGGACAGATGATCCCTTCAGGACCAGTGGTGAGAGTGGCGATACCGGGAGGGTGGAGGGAAGGTGGGGTAGAAAGGGGGAACCGATTACAAGGATCTACATACAACCTACCCTCTGGGGGATGGACAACAGTAAAGTGAGTGAAGGGAGACATCAGGCAGTGCAAAATATGAAAAAAATAATAATAATTTATAAATTATCAAGGGTTCATGAGGGAGTGGGGAGCAATGAGGGAGGGGGAAATGCAGAGCTGATTCCAAGGGCTCAAGTGGAAAGCAAATGTTTTGAGAATGATGATGGCAATTGTAAGAGCCCACAATAAGATGATTTAAAACAAAAAAAAGGTTTACTGTCTTGATAAACTTCTATATGTCCCTGATGAGTTATAATCAATTAAAGAGCTTTGGTTTTATTTCTAAACATTTTTGTATGAGTTAACTTGTGTCACCAATAAAATGTATGTTAACATAGCTATGCCATGAGTACCAATGTGGTGTTGTTTTTCTACCATTTTGTAAAGTGATGTAATCATCAGGTACATTGTAAATCCGAACATCTATGATATTAAGAGATAGGATGACAGGCATTTATGTTGTGCAAGTATGTATGGCCTTGAGATGCTCCCCCTGAATTTAGAGATTATATCAAAAATAGATTCAACCCACTGAACCCTAATGGTGAAGACCAGATGGGTGAGGGATAAAGGATACCATCTATGAAGAAAGCCAAAGTTCATTAAAAGATGGGAAAGAAGAAAAAGAAAACCAAAAAGGACGTCTCAGAGGTTCTGGAACATAGAGTAGCTAATGCATAAGGAGCCAGTAAACAAACTGAAGAAAAGAGTTCAAGAAGCAGATGAAGAAGACAGAATACTCTAATTTAATGTGCAAAGAGCTAGAGTAGAAAACCAAAAGGGAAGAACTTGTTTGCCATTTCTCAAGATGAAGGAAATAAGGAAACATATAAGCTTTAAGTTACAGTCCTGAAGAACTTTAAGGGCGAAATACTGAATTATGCAAAAGTCATCATAAGAAAATGGAATTAATCCACAGTGACTGTATAAAATTTGTTTTGATATTTAAACACTTTAAGGGTTAGCATATGTTCCAAAACTAATGATATTAAAGGAAAAAGTCCAACTCAAGCTGAAGACATTGGTGAAAATCAAATCTCCAGGAATTGATGGAATTCCAATGGATACGTTTCACCAAAGGGCTGTGACACTGAAAGCACTCACATCCATGCAAAGGTAGGTGAAAACAGTTAACCTGGCCAGCCAACTGGAATAAGTACATATGTGTGCCCATTTTAAAGAAAAGTGAGTCAACGGAATGTGGACATTATTGAATAATATCACATACAAACAACATTTTTAAAAGATAATTTAAAAGTTGCTGCAGTTGAGGATGTATACAGAGTTGCCAGAAATTCAAGTCAGCTGTAAAAGACTATGTGGAACAAGGGATAGCAGATGAATGAACTTTAGCTGTGGGTCAAGAGGCAGTCATTTAAACACAACAGTGGGATAATGACTAGTTTAAAATCAGGAAGTGTGTGTGTGTGTGTGTGTGTGTGTGTGTGTGTGTGTGTGTGTGTTTATGAGGGTTGGATACATTTGCCATAGTTATTCAATCAATATACTGAACAAATAATCTGAGAAACTTAACCATATGAACAAAAATTCAGCAACTGACTTGGAGGATGTTTCATTAATCTGATATTCAGAGGGCATAACTTTGCTTACTGAAAGGGAAGATGTCTTGAAGCACCAACTAAGATCAGTATGTATTATACCTGGACATAAACCAAAAATCTCACCACTAGACCAATAAACAAAACCACGATTAATGGAGAAATGACTGAAATTGGCATAGATTTTATTTTACTTCATCCACAATACCACTGGAAACAGTCAAGAAATCAAATGATGTATTATTTCATTGAGCAACTCGGCTGCACATGAGATCTTCAAAGCTTTGAAAGCAGCAATGTTACATGAAGGACTAAGGTATTTCAATCACCAGGCCACAGTATTTCAGTCACCTTGTCTGCATGTGAAAAGGAGTAAAGAGGATCAAATATAAAGTGATTCTTTTGGTGTTGGAAAAGAATATCATATTTACCATACATATCTCTTGCTCTTTCCTTTATTTAAACATTCTTTGTAATTGGTTTTAGTGATATTCTTATTTTTAGATTTACATTTAGACTTCTAGAAATAAAATCTAAGACATTTATTTTTTCAGAGGCTAATTAAAATAATGTGCTCATGATATTCCTTTTGATTCTGGCTATTTTGTTTTTTAATTTATTTGCCTGTTTCCTTGGTTTGGGGGATTTGCTTTATGAACAATGTTTGGTTTTTATTTATCCTCAGAAGAAACTTAGAGTCCTTACCTATAAGGACTTCTCTATACATTTAGAGTCTTTTCTATATATAATCACCTGAAGGTTGCAGTTCAATTATCAAATTTTAAAAACCCATGAATATTGAGTTGACTGTGACTCATATCAACACTATGGGACAGAGTAAAACTACCCCATAACATTTCCATGGCTTTAATGGCTATAGGGGCAGATTGGCTTGCCTTTATCCCACAAAGAGTTGTGGGTTCAAGCCACCAACATTTATGTTAGCAGCCAGTCACTCAACCTTGAGTCACCAAGATTCCTCAGACGTAAAATCCTGTCACCATCTTCTTGATTTTATACAGTTATTGTTAAGAATTTTTCTTGTATTTCAGTACTACATATTTAAGCAACATGTGTTTATTTAGTTAGTTGTGTTGTTTGTTCTATACCATGTCATGAAACATTTGTGTATTATAGAAATGTTAATGTGTTGATAACGATCACTTCTTTTTTCTATCTTGATATATCGATTTGATTCATTTTCTTCTAAGCCCTAAGTGAGGAATTAGATGAATGGATCGCATGGAATCAACTCTTGCACTTGGGTATTGCTGATATGCCCGAGTTAGGAGTTATCCCCAACAGAACGTCCACTTCTGGAAGGTTCTCAAAGAGTCAGCGTCTCCAAGCAAACTCCAACCACAGGACAGAAACACAAAACGGGAGACCTGACCCCACCACTGCCAGCACAGTACTAGTTCCTATTCGAAAACTCTTGTTTCCCCAATACAAGCTTTTATTTGTACATACTGTGAATTGTTTTGAGATTTGAAGTGGAAGGGAAAAAGGAATAAAAATAAAGAAAAAAATTTCAAATTCTGACTAGGAGAAAAGTTTGAAATTGTCAAGTTTTTCTTCTTGCTTGTATCCAAAATCAATGTGCATGGAGCATCTGTCAAAAGATCGAAAGACACATTGCACAGATAAATTTTCTGCATAAGATCTCCTTAGAATATTGAAAAGCATGACCCTAGCCAGGCTAATTTCAATTGCCTCCTTGCATGTGAGACTTGGACATTGAGGAATACCATTGAAGAATCGATCCATTCAAATTATGGCACTGGAGAAGAATATTGAAAGTACCATGAACTGCCAAAAGCACAAACAAATCTAGCTTGGATGAAGTACACCCACAAGGTTTCTTAGAAGCAAAGATGCCTAGACTTGGTCTCACATCCTTTGGACACAATGTCAGGAGGCACAAGTCCCTGGAGAAGTATATCATGCCTGGGAAAGTATCAGGGCAACAAAAAGGAAGAACATCTTCAATAAGATGGAGTGACACGGTAGCTGCATTGATGAGTTCAAACACAAGAACCATTGTGAGGCTGGGACAAGACCCAATGGTGTTTCACTCTGTTATACATGGAGTCACTATGCATCAGATTGATTCAATGGCACCTAACAACAACAACAACAACAACAACAAAAACAACAGCAGCATATTTTCACTGAAGAATGCCCCAAGAATAAGTGAGTGCATCAAAGCAAGAAAGTAAGTGTCAACATAAGTAAAACTCTAGAATCTGAGAAAAAATTCATCTGGGTCCTCTCATCCCCAATCAGTCATGTTGAAAAGTAGTAAGGGAAAAAGAATCTATTTACATTAAGTTTAGCAAATGCCAAAACATCTGGCCAAATGAGTCAGTTAAGTAATCCCATGTGCTTTAACTTCAATATAAAATA
Source organism: Echinops telfairi (assembly GCF_000313985.2). Taxonomy (NCBI): domain Eukaryota; kingdom Metazoa; phylum Chordata; class Mammalia; order Afrosoricida; family Tenrecidae; genus Echinops; species Echinops telfairi. Next base: position 6,342,643 of record NW_022107432.1, on the reverse strand, counting down.
ATTGTTTTGTTTTGATTCCAAGTGTACTATTCAATTGTCAACACAAAATGATGACTCAATAAGTATTGTAATGTACTGTTTTACTATTGATGCACAGTATTGTATTAGATTTCATAAAATGCAAAATTATCTATAACTATTAATATTGTTATGATTTTGATATTCTATAATATCTGTCACGTGTCTGTTGTGTGCCAAATATGTGCAAGACCTTTCATATACAGATACTAACTCCTTATCTTCTTGGAGTCTAATGTGTAACTAACATAAAATCTAATGCTCAGTCATGAACAATTGTTTATTCCATGTCATAACATAACATTTTACTATGAGCACAGTCCAAATAAGACTAATTTGCAATTCTTAGTATTAAGAAACTCACTGTCCAATGCATAATGCATAATGATAACTGGATGAAATGTACTTTTTCAATAGGATTTGACCAATTGTAATGCACTTTTCAAGTTGCAACTTTAAAGGAAGGTGTATGTTTAGACAGATATATGGCAATATATTGTTAACTATTATTGAGTATTTATTCTGTGGTCTTGGTTCTGGATTTATTCTTCACCAGGGTGCTATAATTCTCATAATCTAAAATCATACCTCTAACCTCTTAAACACGGTAATTCATTGCCTTTAATTCAATTTATAAAACATTTATTGTGTTCAATACTAGGACTACAAATATATCAAAGGCATGGTTCTGTTTCTAAGAAACTAGCATCTAATATGCTCATGACTTTCTAACTGTCTCTAAAAATCAATATTGTGCTAATCCTAAAATATATTGTTAAGGTAAACTTAATTCTGAAATTTAATGACCCAGCAAAAACTATAAATTCATAGCATTTGTTACAATTAGATTTATGTGCAAATAAAAAGACCTCCTAAGTTATAGAAATTTAATAAACTAATTTGCATATCCCACTAAGATATTTGAATGAAGCCACCCTGATAGAGCAGTGGTCAAGCCCTCTACTGCATCTAGAATGCTGGTCAAAAAAACCTCACAAGTGGCTCTGTAGATGAAAAGATAGCGCTCTCTCAGAAAGAAACCAGGCTAGCAAGCTCATTGGGGTTATTCTACAAGCTCACTCTAAGTAGGAATGGACTCAAAGACACGCGGCAACAATAACAGACTTAGGAAATGACCGTGGTGTTGGTGGTTGCAATCCAGTCATTCCAACCAGCGACCACGTGTGCCGAATCCAACAGCACTTCCAAACTATACATTTGTACAGCCACAGTCCAATGTTGCCCCCTTGCCACCAGAGCTCCATGAAGACTGGTGCTGCTGTTAGGGATCAGGATGCCTTGAAACTGACATTTGGGTTAGGCATGGAATGCTTTAACCATTGCACTAGTGAAGCTCCTGAGTCTGTTATTGGAATATGTAAAATACATTTGTGAGGGACCCCAGAGCACCTATAAATTGTTATCTGAATATTGATTCTAAATGAATTACTAATGAAAGTTACATTTCAATGTTGAAATTTTCATTTATTTATATTCAGTTATAGGAAAACAACAAAAGTTCAACACATACACTGATTAACTAATTAATTGAGGATGATTTTCTGAAGGCCCCTCACCACATTAAGTCCATTTAAGTTACAGAAAGCCTAATATCAATACTGGCTGTTGTCATTCAGATTTAATTTTCGTGGTTTCCAGATGAGCACAACTGTGGATTTTTAAAATGTAAATAAAATATTAGGGCATTCTATTGTGTTCTTAGGATTCTGGTTACATATCCGGAATATATGAGAGCAGAGTATCTTCCATCTGTTGCTGCTTTACTAAAACCCTGCAATATGCAAACAGAAAAAATGGGCGGTGGTGAGCCCGTGAGCTTTGTGCTTGTAGCCTGTGAGCTTCTTGCTCATCTCGTGATGAACACAGCACTTTTCTCCATTTTTGTGTACCTGCTACAGGATCAGCAGTATTATGATAAACCCAATGCTGGGGTTTTATTCAATAAGTTCATGCTTGTTTATTTAGTAAGCCTTGACACATGACTTCTTTTGACCCGAGGGCCAAGGAAAGGGAGTTTAAAATAGTGTACCATATTTTGCCTCTACTAGAGGATTGCTGTGAAGATTAAATGAGCTCAGTGCTATGAATGTGTGTTGTAATTTATCAAACGTAGCACAAATGCAAGGCTTTGTTATTCTTTCATTTCTCAAGGGAACACCATTAGAGCTTTGTAAGTAATGTTGATTCAATATTGCATTATCCATATACTCAGCACATGCACCAGAACAATTAATACAGATCTTTTACCAACAAAGTACTTTCTACTGCCTTTTACTCTTAATATTAGGCATAGGATGTATTGAAAATGGAGACCGTGAAGGAGGAAATTCTGCCCCCCTATACGTTGATTCATCCTGTGTCCCTAAGGTGTGTAACAGAATCCACAGAACTGTAGTCTGGAGGTTACAAATGTGCGATCACAATGCCCTGTCCCCCGTTCCTGTCACTGTGCCACTTGTCCAGAGGGAGCCACTGTGGAAATGACTGTTTAAGATAAAGATGACTCACATTTGGATACCCTCTACGCCCTCAGTATGAGAAACTATCAGTATACAACTACGTGGCAGAAAGAAATTCGCCCCAGGGATACTTGTATATAATCTTTCTTTTGGAATTAGGAACTGTGGAGTTAAGATTGCAAGGTAATTTAAGTCTCAATCTATTACTTATATAATATTAGTCTACCCAAATTTCATATTCAATTCCTCCAGATGCTTTACACCCCTGCAAGGTCACCTTTCTCTATATTGACTTTATAAAGAGGATGATCTCATAGTTATTTTCCTTTCATCTACCCTAGTTAGTCCTCAGCACCATATATTCCTTCCATATTCACACTGATCCAAAGACCACACTGCTCATGACAATAATCATTATTTAGCTGGCAACCCTTCTTTTTCTCTTTTAATATCTCTATCTATCTACCATCTATCTATCATCTGTGTATCTATCTATCCACACATGTAAATATTTGTCCCTTCCTTTCCCTCCCTCCACATCTTACCCCCCTTCTACTCCTTTTCCCTCTCCCTCTCTTTCTTCTTCCCTCTCCATTTCCCTCTCATTAATTCCCTCTAGATGAAAGCTGATGGGAAATCTGTATCTTCATTCATTTCTTTTCCAAATTACCTAACAATACACAATTTTAATGAAAGGATAAGGTGATTACAAATAAGGAAAGGAGCATGGAAAATTCTAAATGTAACTATGGACATGACTTCCTCCATGTACAAAAGAAAAGTACCCTCCTAGTTCAATTCCTTATAGACTTCTCTTTTTCCTGTTCTTGCTAGCCTGCTCTCAGTAAGTCATCCAGCACATCTTTTTACTAATCACACTGAGAGGAAATTTATCTAGCATTCTAACAGTTGAGCACTGGAATATGCTTATTTACCTTTTTAGTCTATTTTTCCTAATGAGTCCTCATTCAGTTCTAGAATGATTCCTAGTGTTCTAGAATCTTTAGGGAAAGGGCAGGCATAGTTTGTCAGGCCCTCCACGAGTTCTCTGTATCTGTTTGTACTAAGACAGGGGTTTTCAACCTTCCTAATGCCACGACACTTTAATAAAGTTCTTCATGTTGTGGTGACCCAAAACATAAAATTATTTTCGTTGCTACCTCATAACTGTAATTTTGCTACTGTTATGAATCATAATGTAAATATATGATATGCAGGATGTAGTTTCATTGTGACAAATTGAATATAATGAAACATAGTGATTAATCACAAAAACAATATGTAATTCTATATTGTGAAATATTTATTTCTAATTACAAATAAATAAAATTTTGTCTTGAAGCAAGGTGTAACATGGGTAACAATCTTCACCCTGGGTACTCATATGTGGGCGTCTCTGCATGTGGGCGGACCCGCTTGGAGACGGAGAGGAGGGTGTCTTGGTTCCAAAGACCATCAGAAATATGTGTTTTCCGATGGTCTTAGGCGACCCCTGTGAAAGGGTTGCGACTGACAGGTTGAAAACCGCTGTACTAAACTAAATGTGGTAGGTAACTATCCTTACTCTGCCTGTCCTCTAATGTCTCCCTACTCTGCCACTATGTTTCTCTTGCTTGTTCTACATTTCATTTAAACTTTCTCATTACACCTCTCTCACACATGCATAAACACACACACACACAGCTACCTGGAATCATTTACCAACTCAGGGTTCTTATGTCTGTTTAAACAGTTTGGGGTTTTATCAATATGGGTGATCTGGTTTGGCCTTCTTTGTATTCTATAAATGCTACATAAAAGTATATACTAAAATAAAAATGACTACATAGTATGCCTATGTACTATGAGTCTACTATGTGAGTACAGACGGGTTCTTGGGAAATTCAACGACAAAAATACATATAATATAGGATTGCAATCATTTTTAGGAAGAATGGGGGACTGATGCATGAAAAAACACATTTTGTGTATCTCAGGAATAACAATCTCCAGAAAATATAGCAGATTAGGAAGTATCAGACAGGCTAGTGCAAATCCAAGAAATATGGTTAATTGAGTAGGGCTTCTGAAGCAATATGTTTAAAATGGAATTGGAAAATAATTCACTGTGCCTTACAATAACTTTTCTGCTTATATTTGAGCTGTTGGAAGTAATTATGTTCTTATTATCCAACAAAGAGTAATATGGAGATAGTTTCTTATGCGTGTTTGGTGAAAAGAAGGGAAGAAAACAGAATTATATTTTGCTAAATATGTGAATGGATGATTAATGTTTATTTGATTTTTGTGAGGTCAGGATAGTAATCAAAGCAATCAAAAAGAATAACTTTCCAAAAGTCACGTGCATTGTACACTCCAATATCCTGGGGTTGGAAACTTGAACTGTTTTTTTTTTTTACTACAGGATCCTCATAATTTTTGTAAACATCAGCTTTTTTTAATCTTAATATTCCCTGGTATAGATTTTCAGAAAGCACCTGCATGCCTAGTGTTCTGGTTAAAACAAGTCATATCTCGCTATATAGATGAGTACTCCACCACCAATTCAAATGGAAAACATGTATTTAATCGCTTCCAGAATCAGACTCATCTTGTTGAACTCTTTTACGAGGATGATACAATATGCATTTTGTCTTGAAAATTTGTTTTGCCTAGCTAATTTTTTTTAAGTTTAAAAGGTAGATATTTTAGTGCTTTCAGGTTTTCATACATTTTATTCAGTGCTTATCAGAAGACAAGGAGTGCTGAGGTCATGGTGCTTAAAGGCTCAGTTGCTGACCAAAGTTCAACTCCCCCAAAGCCCTATGTCTATCGGTTCCCCTAAAGATTACAGGCTTGGAAAGTTTGCGTCCTATAGGGACCCTATGAGTGGCAGTCAACTTGAAATAAAGGTTTTGATTCGGTGTTTTGGTTTATGAGTAATACAGACTAAAAGAAAATATTACGGAATTGTTTGAAGCAGTCTCTGATTAGATGTAATTTGCTAACTATGGCCATCAGTTTTCAGCCTAGAGAATGGGTTTAAGTTATTAAGTGTTTTATAAAGTTTAAAGAAACTATAATGAAATTTGTCAACAAGTTTTTTGAAACACTTATGAGAAACATTTATGAGAAAGCATATACTTCACACTTTCATTTATCCCAACTTATATTGGAGGCAATTTAAAATTAAAGTTCTATCTACAATATATTTGAAACCCAAAATGTCTTTTGGAAATAAAAACGCATTTAGAAATGGGAAATTCACCAAATCAAGTCTCTTAGGTTATATTAATTTGGAATAAGTCTACTTTGAATGAGAAATAAAAAATTCAAAGATAGAAATTATGAGTGAAAGAAGAAAGTATTTAACCAGCAGCTTCATCAATGATCTACCTACTACACCTTTCTTCTTCATGTGGCAGAGATTAAAGCAGCCAGCCAGCAATAAAAACTGTGTTATGTGAATGATGGGTGACCCCCGCGGCATTCTTCCCAGAAAAAGCAATGAGGGTTCCAAGTCCCAAGCAGCTTCACAGGCACAGCATCGGGTAATTGCAGAGGGCCCTGCACTAGGCTTTACTGATCTCCTTTCACCTTCTTGAAACTCTTAATAATTTCATCTTGGAACTTGTTTTCTATGTGAAGTCCAATGGTACAATGGAGAAAGCTCAGGAACAGAGGAAATATATGTGCAAATTACAACCCCCCTTTTCTTTGTTTCTCATTAACATAATAATGTTCCCTATGCCCTGTGAACCCAAAACTCTTATGCAAGACCAAGTAAAAGGAATAGCATTGTGTTGATTACCCAGTTAGGTTGAATGCTAGCAGTTCCTAGAGGACACCTTTTTTATTTGAAGCAGACTTGGTTTAAATGCAGAAAGAAGGCAATGGTATTCTAGAAACACAAACCAAGGACTGTTACTGTGTGTGTTTTTTACTACGATTACATCCACCAGCCAAACCATTTCTGAGGCTGCAAATCATTATCAAAGCAGAAAGCATCCTTTCCTCCAGAGGAGCAGCTGGCCATTTCTCTCTGCTCCCTTAGCGGTGAGAAGTTCACCTCCTATCCCACTATTGTACCAGAGCTAAGGACCACCACATGGCAGTTACAGGAATAAACTCAATAATTAAATCCTTCAAACCATACAGCATTATATATTTTTGAA
>NW_022107432.1:6294680-6335259 GCF_000313985.2 Echinops telfairi | reverse complement strand
CCCCCCATCATTCACTATGGTAAGATTTTTTGTTCTGATGATGCCTTATACCTGATCCCTTTGACATCTTGTGGTTGCATAGGCTGGTGTGCTTCTTCCATGTGGGCTTTGTTGCTTCTGAGCTTGATGGCCGCTTGATTACCTTCACAGCATCATATTTTTAAGAAATAAAAACAAAGTAAACGTATCAAATGTAAGGTGTATGTTGAGGTTAATAGTAACATACCAATAGAAATGAGGGAGGGAGACATATATCAGGAATAGATGAATTATGTTAAAGTTGTATGTTAACTTTATATGTTAAATGATGTTGTAATTATAAGTTGTGTGATGTAACATGAATGGCAAATACTAAGAACACACCGAGAATAAAGAAAAGGAAAATAACAAAAGCTCATCACAAGACAAGAGCGATGACACCAAAGCCAGACGATATGAATAGACAGAAGAGCTGTGAGGCACTCAGAGGCAAAGGAGTGAAGTAGGCACTTAATTTTCGGTAATCACCTTACAGGTAAATGTTCTCTTTTGAAACAAAAGCAGGGGGTGGCGGAATGGATAAAAATAAAACAAATAAATATTATCCATCCATTTTTTGTCTATAAAAAACAGCCTTTAGACATAAAAGAGAGCAAAAGTGCCCCAACCCAACGCAACTCAAGTCCAGGGACCCAGTGGTGGCTGCAGCCCGCATTCAACTCTTGCAGCAGCTGGTGGTTGAACCAGGAAGGAAAAGCAGAAAGCTGGGAGATCATAGGCTGTAGGTGCCCAGTCTCCTGGATCCAAGGTCCACAGGAACATTGCAGGGCCCCACAGCTCCCAAGGGTAGCAGGCTGCATTGGGCGTCAACCTAGAGTCAGACCCAAATTCCAAGCAAGAAGGAAAGTGAAAAGAGGCAATAAGGAGAACACGGAAAAGTTCTGTTTCTTTTATAAAAATGTCACATCTCATCATGACAAAAAATGTTACCATAGTGAATGATGGGGGCAGTGCGGAGTGGAGACTCAAAGCCCATTAGTAGGCCACTGGAGATCCCCTTGCAGAGGGGTCTCGGAGAGGAGATGAGCCAGTCAGGGTGCGATGTAGCAACGATGAAAAATACAACTTTCCTCTAGTTCCTAAATGCTTCCTCCCACCCCACCACCTGCCCCACTATTATGATAAGAATTCTACCTTGCAAGTCTGGCTAGACCAGAGGATGTACACTGGTACAGATAGGAACTGGAAATCCAGGAAATCCAGGGCGGATGATCCCTTCAGGACCAATGGTGTTAGTGGCAATACTGGGAGCCTAGAGGGAGAGTGGATTGGAAAGGGGGAACCAATTACAAAGATCTACATGTGACCTCCTCTCTGGGGGACAGACAACAGAAAAGTGGGTGAAGGGAGGCGTCAGACAGGGCAAGATATGACAAAATAATAATTTATAGATTATCAAGGGTTCATGAGGGAGGGGGCAGCAGGAGGGAGGGGAAAAATGAGGAACTGATGCCAGGAGCTTAATGGAGAGCAAATGTTTTGAGAATGATGAGGGCAATGAATGTACAAATGTGCTTTAGACAATTGATGTATGTATGGATTGTGATAAGTGTTGTATGAGCCCCTAATAAAATGATTAAAAAAAAAGATGCTGGCAGCATCTCCCAAGGGAAAAACAAACCAACAAAAAATGTCACATCTCCAGTGGACATAGTCAAGCTGTGACCTGATAGATAGACTGCACTTTACCTCCTCTTCCACACAGGTGCCATCAAGTTGGAATAAAATCTAACTATCCCACTTCTCAAATGAACACAAAAAGAGGTAGAATATTTAAGTAGACCTATTACAAAAGAAGAAGTTTAAGAAGTAATTTTAAAACTGCCAACTGCAACAACCACCCCAAAAATCCCAGTACTAAGTGGATACAATGGGAAATTCTGCCAAACATCCAAGGACAGCTGACATCAACCCTACTCCATTTCTAGCTATCATTTCTTTACATACCACTGAGGTCGCATGCTGATGGAGTTCCTTGTCTGGATAATTCATTTTTGTTATTGCCTTGTGTTTGCCCTGTTTTAGACTTAATAAAGGGTTTTGAATAACATATGTTTGATTTGAGGGTCTTCTTCTAGATCAATGTCTACGTCCATGCAAAATTTGGTTGGGGTAGAATTTCACTCTACTTCAAAGGAATCACAAAGGGAAAACTCATGCACAGTCTCTGAATTGAAATGACTCTGTAAATAAACACACACACACACACACACACACACACACCAGACTCTGTCAACAAACACACACACACACCAGACTCTGTAAACAAACACACACACACACACACCAGACTCTGTAAACAAATACACACACACACACACACACACACCAGAAAGGCAAGATGAAGAAATCAAGTATTCTAACTCAAAAACATCACTGTAATTAAGTTGATTCCAACTCATGGTGGCTCTATAAGATGGATCAGAATGGCCCTTGTGGGATTCTGAGGCTGCAAATTTTATGGGAGTAGAAAGCCTCATTTTTCTTGAACAGAGAAGGCTAGTGGTTTCAAACTGCTCACCCTGTGGTTAGCAACTGAGTTAGTTAATTGTGCCAAGCTGGCCGATAATCACATGTGGGGCTAATTGAAAGGGGGAGGGATAAATGGGTGGTGAGCCTCACCTTTCTAGTTCTCGGGTCTCTTGCTTTGTGATGGTCGCACCAGGGTGCAGCTGCCTTAGCAGTTCCCTGCTTCAGCTTGCAGGATTGACTTCCTACAAGACATCCCCAAGGAGAAGCCACATGGACCTGGGTGCTGGAGCAGCTGTGTGGAGACCCCTGCTAGTGCTGAGATGCTTATTCGTTCACTGACTCAACTTTCCTCCTGCAGTCGGCATCGTTGTCTCTGTTTTGTAAGGTGGAGGACTTTGTGGACTGGTGTTGGGTTAATGGGTTAATGTTGGACTTAAGGGCTTCGGCAGCATTGGGTTGGGATGTTTTCGTGATGCACACTTTCTTTACATAAAACTCTCTCTTATACATGAGTTGCTGTGAATTTGTTTCACTAAAGTACCTACACGTATACAGCAGCCAAATACCAGCTATGCCACTAGGGCTCCTTTAACTATTCTAATAGGTTTTGTTGTTGTTGTTGTTGTTGATAGTTGCTATTGAGTTGGCTCCAACTCATAAAACCCTTTGTACAACAGGAGGAAACTATGTTAGTCTGGGTTGACTAGAGAAGCAAATTCATAGACGCCCATGTGTATGAGAAAGACCTTTATATACAAGAACATTTGAATATTAAGAAAACATCCCAGTTCAGTACAGATCAAGTCCATAAGTCTGGTATTAGCCCATATGTCAGATACCAATCTATAAATTCCTCTTCAGATTCATGAAAAACATACAATGATGTTGAATGCAGGACCATCACAGGCCAGTGGATGGAAATGTTTGTGGATCCATTAGTGGTGTAAAAATCTCAGTGCTGGCCGGGGCTCCACGTGGCTTCTCCAGCTCCGAGGCTCTGGCTGTCATCAGCCTATTTCCATGTGGCTTGTCAACAAGAATGTCTCACAGGGAGTGCGCGTGTTTCCTGCCTCCAATGAGCTGTTTGTCTCCTTAGCACCTCCAAATGAGGTCATCAAGCTGCGACCTGATTGACAGGTAAACTCCACCCCTTCATTTCTAAGTCTCAAATTGACAACAGATTATGAAACTACTACAGAAACACTGCCCGGTCTGACCTGTACCAGCCTCATAATTGTTCCTACGTCTGAGCCTGTTTATGTAGTCGCTGTGTCAGTCCATTTCCTCGAGAGTCTGCCTCTCTTTTGCCTTCCCTCCACTTTACCAAACACGATGTCCATCTCCAGGGACTGAACTCTCCTGACTATATATTCAAAGTATGTAAGAGAAATCTTGCTATCCTTGCTATCCAAGGAGCACTCTGGCCTTACCTTTTCCAATAGATTGGTTTATAACTGATAAGAGTGAAAATGAGCTCTTTGGGGTGATCTGTGCATTTGCACATATATGTATTCACATTGTTCTTGGTGGTCGGGAAATTGTCCTGGGATAGGCTGGTGGTGAGTGTCAGAAAAACCAAAAGATAATTAATTCTTGCTTAGCACTCACCAAATCCCAAAGCAATGAAGTTTTGAAAAGCTAACCTTGCCTTTTGCTTCTTCCCTTTACTGTTTAATTTAAACAAGTCATTAGCAAGGGAAAGGTGATCTGCAAATAGAGCAGAATAAGTTTGCAGATAGACAAATAATGATACACAAAGACAAAAAAAAAACCTTGCTTAGCCTGTGCTATTCATTGCAGAAAATCTCATTATAAACAAATCAATAAACTCCTAGTCTTTGGGGCATGTGTGATTATTTTAGTTATGGTCAACTTTTATTTCCATGAAATGTGCTATTTGGACAATGGTGTATTACATTTCTTATTTAATGAAACTAATAAACAGTATACTAAAATTATTTTTAAACTATCCATTTTCACACGTATTTATATATATTTTAATAAAATCTTAAGTGGGAATTTGAATCTCTTATTTCCTCTGGAATTAAACCATGAGGTAATTCAGTAATATTTATAATGCTTGTTGCCTCAGAGCATAATGAGAGAAAAATTAAGTTATTAGAGACAAAATTACTTGGTACCAATATTTTATATGTCTGGAGACAGAAAACGTGCAGAATAATTTGATAAGATTATTATATATTTATTTATCATACTATAATGGAAAACTCAGCCAAAGTTGAATCTCATGTATTGGTCTCATTTTTATGTGATCTTACATACTTATGTTATTAAAAAGTTTTGCCATTGTATACTATGTTTATAGTAATGCACATGATGTCATTAATAGATAAAATCTTACTTTTTGAGTCACTCTTGTGACTCAACATCTTCACAATTCACTTAAAAAGGTGCCAAAACACTCCTGGGCATGGTGGAATGCTGGGAACTTAAAATGGAACTGACTATGCTTCCACTCCAACATTAAAAGTTTCAGTGGGAATAGTAAAACTACGGTGGCAGAACTATGCTCATAACAAGCACCCTGGGTGGCAGCAAGAGCTTTCTGTGTGATCGCCAGATGTATGGATGAGGAGAACAGATTGGGGCACTGAGACTTAAGACCGGGTCTTACTGCGTCCCAGGTTCTTGTGTCAGTTCTTCCACGGGAAGTGCAGCTGTCCAAATCAGGCTCTCAATCCTCTTTCACAATACCTACCCCCATTTTCCCCCTTTGCCAATGGAGCAGTAACTCCTGGAATCTTCCCTTCTCCACCCTGCCCAGTTTGGTAGCTAGGAAGTGTGGGATGGTGGCTTGCCGGTATGGCAAGGTGGCATAGGATGGTCTACCACATCAGGAACATCCTCTGGAAGCCAATGAGGAAGCCTGGAGTCCCTGAATGCTGGAACGTGTACCAGCCAGCAGAGTACAGTGCCCATTGGGGATAGTCCTTAGCCAAGGCCCATTTCCCTTCCTGGGTGGTAGGGGTGCACTGGAATCCACAGATAGATCACCACAGCTGGCTGGGGAGCAATCTGGGACAGAGGTGTGGCTGGAACATGCAGAAGAGTGGGCTTCAGGAGATTGTTAGATTTGGTCCTATAGTCTTTTGAGCACAATAATGGAAGGACTGTACTCTCCCTACATAATATACAAGGTTGATAAGGCACTCTGGTAGGTGCAATATACCCCTCATTTACCCCAACTACCATAACTTCTGGACCTGTTCCCTCTACCTCAATAATATACAATCTCCTTTAACTTACCAAGTAAAGCTGCATTTCTCATAACCCTCTTCAACTCATTAAAAATTACTATACTTAGTGGGAAGGCTTCTTATGATTAATACCACCACTTAAAACCTACTTCCAAGAACCCATACCCTAATGCTCCTACTCACTCAACTAATACTCCCTGCTCATCAACACACAATATGTCTTCCAGCACCTATCTAATCCTCCCATAACCTAAAGAACCAGTTCCTACCCTCCCTACACATCCCAGAAGACCATGTACCACCTTCAGTTCAACCAAGATGCAACACAAAAAATTGTCAACACCAGCAGCTACCATCAAAAATCTAGAGAAACAAAGGGGACTCCTAAAGATGACCCAAACCCAATGGTTTACAGCAAGGGTACTCAGGACGTTGATCGTGATCTACTAGTGGATTGCAAATGTAATGTGGGTAGATTGCATGACATTAAAAAAAATAAATGTAAGCCTGTCATCATTCCCATCACTTAATTGATATACAGTGCAGCCAATCAGATGCAATCTTAGGTGAAAAACACATGTGCAAACAACTGCACAAAGTGCAGCAAAACTAACAAGATAAGTTATCGCCAATTTTTAGACATTGGGAGCTGAACCAAGTAAGAAGACAAAAGCGTATCACTTTCATAAGGAATGGGAGATTTTGACATTAGAAGCCGACATTCAGCTGATGTCCAGAGTGCATGAACAATTCTGGAACTTCCTCATAGAGGGAAAGTACCCAAAAAAGAGTAAATGTGCTATCTCCTTGACTGCGTTATTTGGATCTACTTATTTATGTGAGTCAGCCTTTTCCCACATAATAATCATTAAGTCCAAGTACTGTGCCACCAGGACTGATGATCATTTGGAAGTGTGTTTAAGGCTCGCTGTCAGCAGCTACTGTCCAGACTAGGCATCCCTGGCTCATTCCATTCAGTGCAACTCATCAGAGGAAACTCAGGTAATGACAAAAAAATGTACATAGTTAATTGTGCTGTGTTGTGCAATATGGACTCATGCGGCTATGCAAGGTACATAAACATACATTGTACATATAAAGAATTCTCAATGCATTTATGAATAAAGGTAATAAATGTTTTTCATTTTTGTAGTTGGTAGATCACTTTGACTTGATCATTTTATAAGTAGCTCGCATGCTAAAAAAGTGTGAACACCCCTGGTTTACACAGAAGAATCAGCCCTTGAATTGCCAGAGAAAGAATCCATGCACAAATTAAAGGAAAGATTACTAATGGAAAAAATAGAGATACTAGAATCCTCACACTGATGTGAAATGCATGAGTTAAGGAATAACATAACAGAAATAATTAAAAATGGAATATCACCAATAGAATGGAAGAAATGGAAAACCGAATCAGCAATCTCAAAGATAATCAAGCAGAATTCAGAAAACAAGAGAAACAATCCAAAAAAAAAAAAAAAAAAGCAAAAGAATCTGAAGAAAGTCTGAGAATGATGTGGGATTCCATGAAGCGAAACAATACTTGCATTTTTGGGTTGCCTGAACAGGAAGAAATAACTGAACGTACATTTGAAATAGTAAGATAATTCTTGGGGAAAAAATTCCCCAATATCACTAAGAAGGAGACAATAACTATTCAGGAATCAGATAGAACACAAATTGTATTCAAGATGACATCAAGTAATCTACATATAGATTTAATTACACTGGAATGTTAATGGTATAAATGCATCTATTCAAAGACAACGAGTAGTAGATTGGATTAGAAAACACAACCTATCAATCAGTTGCCTTCAAGAGACATATCTCAAACTCACAGACAAAAATATACTTAGTCAAAGTATGATGAAAAATTTACCAAGAAAATGGCAATTAAAAAAAAAAGGAAGGATGGCAGTACTAATCTCTGACAAAATAGACCTCAAGGTACATGATGAAAGCAGAGATAAGAATGGGTATTACATAATGCTCAAGGGATCGATAGAGCAAGAACCCATAAACACAATACACCTATATGTGCCCAATGAAAGATCATCAAAATTCGTCAACCAAATCCTCAAAGAGATGAAAAGAGAAATCACTGGATTGACAATTATAGTAGGTGATTTCAATACACTGCTCTCAATGAAAGACAGATCAACACATAAGAAGTTCAATAAAGATATAGAAGAGTTGAACAACACAATTAAACAAGTCAACCTCAGACATTTTCAGAACTCGCCAATCAATAGCAAAAAAAATACACATTCTACTCCAATGTGCATGGCTCATTTTTGAAAGTAGACCACATGCTGGGGCACATGGCAATCTTGAGCAAATTCCAACACAGAGATAATTCAAATCATATTCTTTGACCACAGCACCATAAAGCTAGAAATCAACAAATAAAGACAAATACTTGGATACTCAATAACAAACATCTCAAAAAGAATGGGTAAGAGCCAAAATTAGAGAGGAATTTAGGGAGGTCCTAGAAATCAATGAGAATGACAATACAACATACCAAAACCTATGGAATGCAACAAAGGCAGTAATCAGAGGTCATTTTGTTGAAATAAATGCACACTTGAAAAAGGAGAGATTATTGTTAGCACCTACACAGTACCTCCAGCAGGTAGAACAGTCCACAGCATAATTCTTACAACAGAAAATAAATCACAAAAAATTAGAGCAGAAATAAATGAACTGGAGAACAGAAGAACAATGGAAAAAATCAACAAAGAATAAAGTTGGGTCTTTGAAAAGATCAACAAAATCAACAGACCACTAGCAAACAAAGAAAACGAAGGAGCAGATGTCAAAATCTAGAATTAGGGATGAAATGGGAAGTCACAACAGACCCCAATGATATAAAAAAAGATTAATTAAGCAGCACTACAAAAGACTGCATTCCAACAGATTCAATACTTTGGAGGACATGGACAAATACCTGGAATATAACTCTCTTACTAATGCATTTGGACATTAAGGCTTTGAACAGGCCCATAACAAAAGAAGAAATAGAGAAGACCCTCAAGAAACCACATGCAAAAAAGGTCAGGTCCAGAAGCCTTCACAAGAGAATCCACAAAGCATTCAGAGGGACAGCAACCTCCCACATTCATTCTATGAAGCCAGCATAACCAACCCTGAGACTAAAACCAGGCACAGACCCCAGAGGGACAGAGAAGTACAGACTGATAGCTCTCATGAACATAGATGCACAAGTCATGAACAAAATCATGGCCAATAGAATCCAACAACAACAAAAAAATAATAATACATAATGACCAAGTGGGATTCATACTACAGGGGCAGGGATGGTTCAACATTCAAGATGCAGTCAACGTAATCCACCATATCAACAAGGAAAAGGATAAAAACCATATGATTATATTAATTGATGCAGAAAAAGCATTTGATTAAATCCAACACTTATTCCTTATAAAGATTCTCAAGAAGATAGGATCAGTGGGGGGAAATTCTCAATACAATAAAAGCTATATAAGAAAAGCCAACAGCTAATATCATATGCAGTGGAGAAAAGCTCAAAATATTTTCACTGAATAAAAGAACCCAAAAAGGATGTCCCTTAACCCATATTTCTGTTCAACATTGTGCTAGAAGTCCTACCTAATACCATAAGACAATGGTAAGATATCAAAGGTGTACAATTGGGTTAATAAGAAGTGAAAATTTAGCTATTTGCAAATGATATGATTTTACATATTGAGAATCCTAAGGGGTCCATGACTGGTTTGCAGGAAACAATAGAGGAGTTTAGCAGAGTAGCAGGATATAAGATTAACAAGCAGAGATCAGTTGGATTCCTATATACCAGTGATTGGAATACAGAAAAAGATATCGAGGAATCAGTATCATTCACAATAATCACACAAAATCTGAAATACCTAGGAATAAACCTAAAACAAAACAACAACGACAACAAAAAACGTTGTGTTAGTCTGTGTAAACTAGGGAAACAAATCTACAGAAACTCATATGCATAAGAGAGAGTTTTTTTTTTAACAAAGGGTAAGTGTACATTAAGAAAACATCCGACACACACACAAAAAAGTAAAGAAAACATCCCAACCCAGTGCTGTCCAAGGTCATAAGTCCAACATTAATTAGCCCATATGCCCAACACATATCTACAAAGTTCTCCTCAACTGCACAAAACACATGCAATGATGCCGACTGCAGGAGGAATGTCAAATCAGTGAGCATGTAAGCATCTCAACCATGGCAGGGTCTCCACACATCTCCTCCAGCACCCAGGGCTGTATCTGGTAGATCTCTGTGGCTTATCCTCAGGGAGTCTCACAGGAAGTGAGCTTTGCCAGCCAAAGCAGGGAACTGGCTAAGGCAGCTGCACCCTGGTCCAACCATCAGAAAGCAAGAGACCCGAGAACTCGAAAGGCAAGGCTCACTTAGCCATTTATCTCTCTGCCCATCAGTTAATCCCACATGTGTTTATCAGCCAGGTTGGCACAATAAACCTTAATTATCTCAGACATGTACGGAAAAAAGCCCCCAAAAAATTACTACAAGAAAACAAAAGGGATCAACACAAATGGAAGAACATTCCAGGTTTGTGGATTGGTAGACTCAATATTGTGAAAATGTCAGTGCTTCCTAAAGCAATCTACAAATTCAAGGCAATCCCAATCCAAATTCTAACATCTATCTTCAAAGAAATGGAAAAACTGATTAACAACTTCCTATGGAAAGAGTAGAAACCCAGAAGATGCAAAGAACCCCTCAAGAAGAACAAAGTAGGTGGTCCCACACTACCTGGCCTCAAAGCTATTATACAGGCAGTTGTCAAAGTAGTCTGGTACAGATTTCATGATAAATAATCAGACCAATGGATCAGTACACAAAACCCAGAAATAAAAGCATCTGCATACATACCATTGATCTTTGACCAAGGCCCATAAAACATTGAATGGGAAACAGATGCCCTTTTCAATACATGGTGTTGCAAAAGAGAGATATCTACATATAGAAGAATGAACCAAGACCCATATCTCACTCCATGCAGAAAAACAAACTCAAGGTGGATCAAAGACCTAAATATAAATCCCAAATCCCTCAGGGTCATCAATGAGGAAACTGGGAGCCCTAGTGCAGGGAATACATGGACTATCAGAAATAACAAAGCAAACTCACTCTATGGAAGATAAAATAGATGAATGGTGCCTATTAATAATAAAACACTTGTACACATTGAAAGATTTTATTGAAAGAGTAAAAAGAGAACCAACAGACTGAGAAAATATATTTGCTAATGACATAATAGACAGAGGACTACAATCTACATTATTTTGCAAGCCTACAACAAGAAAAAACTAATAACCCTTTAGGACGGTGGGCAAAGGGCCTGAACAGAAGATTCACAAAGGATGGCACTCGAATGGCTAATAAACACATGAGGACGTGATCGCAGTCACTAACCTGGACACACAAGTCAAAACAACCATGAGATGCCACCTAACGCCCATAACTGTAGCCCAATTTAAAATCAAATGTTGGAGAGGGTCTAGTGAGATAGGAACCCTTATCCACTGCTGGTGGACTTGTAAATATGAACAGCCACAGTAGAAAGTGATTTGATGACAACTAAAACAGATGGCAATTGAAATACCATATAATCCAATAATACCATTACTGGGCATATACCCAAGAAATAAGAAATGGATCATGAACAGATGTTTGCGTCACATGTCCATTGAAGCACATGTTCATATAGCAAGCAGTTGGAAATAGCCTAAATTCCCATCAATAGAAAACTCGATTTAAAAAACAGAAAATCCTGGTACATACACACAATACACATCCCTAAAAACAATGATGAAACACCTCAAGACATGGAGGGGTCTGGAGGCCATTATGCTGAGTGAAATTAGTCCAGCACAAAAGGACAAATACTGTATGAGTCCACCGAGGTAGGAACAAGAAGTAGGGGCACAAGCTCAAACTTGCCGGCCATCCAGTCTTCTGCCAGGGACCTTGAAGCCTGGTAAAGAGGAAGACCAGTGCCAATGTACCATACACCATTCACCTCACTACAGCTGGGATCGAGTGCTCGGTGGAGATGCTGTCCTAGCAGTGGTTGCCATGTGGATCACGGGTGAGTTCCCATGGAGAGGGAGGAGGCCCTGTCAGAGGGATACAGCTTACTGACAGGAGTTGGGGCAGAGGAGAGGAGAGGGGAGAGGGAAGAATCACATTTCAAGGAACATAGGTGCCTGTCTGTTGGGGAGCAGGGAGGGTGGGGGTTATGGGGAGGAGTGATTGAGGATACTTTGGGGAACATTAAATGGGGAGTATCTTTAGTGGTGTGTTGCGAGTGGGCAACAATGAACGAGGGAAACCCAGGCTGGGTGCTATGAAACACTGGGACACTGAATCCTGGATCTTCAGGATGCACGGAATGCTCTAGTGGCTGGATTGTTGAGACCCCATGCAGGAGCTCCACTGAGTGAACTGGCCTCTACCTCAGACACATTTGGAACCGGAGGACTGAAGTCGAAAAATATGTGGTGTCTGAAAAAGCGGAAGACAGCTGTACCAAGGTTGGTTGGCAGACAAAGACTTGCTACGTTACACCCTACATATTGTATTAAGATAACTGTTATTCTGGCAATCCTGTAATGGTCATTCTGTTTTACTTTGTTTATGCTTGTTCATATTAGGGTTTTTGTTAGTCTGGGTGGACTAGAGATACAAATTCATAGACATACTCATGTGTGTATAAGAAAGAACCCTCCACCCCACTACCATGATCCCAATTCTATCTTACATATCCGGCTGGACTGGAGGAGGTGCACTGGCACAGATAGGAACTGGAAATACAGTGAACCCAGGACAGATGAGCCCCCCAGGGCCAGTGGAGAGAGTGGTGATGGTGGGAGGGTGGAGGGAAGGAGAGGGAGAAAGGGGGAACAGAGGACAAGGTCTACATGTGCCCTCCTCTCTGGGGGAAGGACAGCGGAGAAGTGGGTGAGGGAGATGTGGGATGAGGTAAGATATGACAAAATAATAATAAATTATAAATTGTCAGGGGTTCAGGGGGAGCGGGGAGGGAGAGGAAAAAATGAGCTGAAACCAGGGGCTCAAGTGGAAAGTGGGTATTGTAGGAATGATGAGGTCAACATATGTACTAAAGTGCTGGACACAGATGACGTATGTACAGATAGTGATGAGTTGTATGAACCCCTAATAATATGATTATTTTTTAAAAAATAAATTAATTAATTTTAAAAAAGAACTTTAAAAGAGTAATTTTACATAAAGAAAACATCTCAGCCCAGTCAAGATCAAGTCCATAAATCCGATATTAGCCCATATGTCTGATAACACTCTATAAAGTCCTCTTTAAACTCATGAAACACATACAATGACGCCGAATGCAGGAAGATCACAGGCCAGTGGGTGGATCCCAGTGGCATTACAAGCATCTCAGCTATCAGGGGTCTCCACGTGGCTACTCCAGCTCTGAGGTTCTGGCTGCCATCAGCCTGTCTCCATGTAGTTTGTCAACAAGAATGTATCACAGGGACCGTGTGTGTGTCCCACCTCCAACGACTATTTATCTCTTTAGCACCTCAAATGAGTTCAGCTGTGACCTGATTGATAGGCTAAACTCCACCCCTTCACTCTTAACCTTCTCAAATTGATAACAGATTATATAATTACCACAGGGTGTATCTCAGAGGTACATTGCCATTGGGGGGTCACCCTCTGGAAGCTGTGTTATTTGGTTTTCTGGTTTGCGGGGAATGAAACCCAGAGACATTGAGCTTATAGGGAAAGCAAAGAGAACAAGGGTCTCGGGGGAAGGTGGGATACAGAGAGGTAGGGGAGACAAAACTAAGATGATGTCAAGGAGTTGATGAAGGAAAAGTCTGTTTGGAGACTGATGATGGTAACAATTATGCAATTCTGTTTGACGTGAATGAACTATGGAATGATATAACTTGGGCATTAATTCCCAAGTTAGAGCAATTGAAAAAAGAATTGCTTTTTCTTTTTAAAGATGCTCACCTAAGCATGCAAAATGTGTACCAAAAAAGCTTTGTGTAGCAGAACTTTTTCAGGTTTTTTTTTTTTTTTTTGGTGGGGGTGGTGGTGGTGGTGGTGGTTATCCCCTTGTATCTCCGCTGAAATTTGAGAACATCTCATAAACAGACTTGATGCATTGAACATTGATGACAGAAGACATGATGAATTGTGGGAGAACATCCAGAAGATAACTCATTAAGAAAGTCAAAGGTCCTTAGGAAGACAAGAAAGAAAGAAAAAGATCAATGTAAATGTAGGAAGAGATTCTCAAACTTAATCTTCATTGTAGCTAAAGTAAATGGAAGAAATAAAAAATAGCTAAATAGTAAATTTCAAAGGGCAGATCAAGAAGACAAAGTAAAATATTACAATGAGATGCTCAAAGATCTAGGAAAGACACACGCTGAAAGAACTGAAGAAAAATCTCAAACCTCTAATTGCAATATTGAGAGATGATTCGGGGAAAATAATGAATGATGCAGGCAGTATTAAAAGCAGAGGGAAAAATCAACTGAACCAAAAAGAAATTGTTGACATTCCATAATTTCAGGAGGTAGTATATGAGCAAAAGGCAATGATGATGAAGGAAGAAATTCAAGCTGCAGTGAAAGCATTAGCCCAAAGCAATGCTCTAAGAACGAATGGAACACACATTGACATGTTTCAACAAGTTGATTAAGTATTGGAAGCACTTACTCATGTATTTCAGGAAATGTGGAATGCTGCTACCTGGCCAACTGACCAGAAACAATTGATATTTTACCTATTCCAAAGGACAGTGACCCAACAGAATGCTCAAACTATCATACAATATCATTTGCAAGTAACATTTTGCTAAAGATCATCCAACAACAGTTGCAGCAGTACATTAACCAAGAGCTACTCAAAGTTTGGACTGGAATCTAAAAAGAACATAAACCAGGAATATCATTGCTGATTCAGATAGATACTGACTGAAAATAGGGAATACCAGAAATGTGTTTACTTTATTTTATGGGTTATGCCAAAGCATTTGGCTGTGTGGATCATTACAAACTGTAGATTGCTTTGAGAAGAGTAGGAACTCCAGAAGGCTTTATTGTGCTCATGCAGAATTTGTACATGGGTCAAGAGACAGTTATGAATACTGAACAAGTGACTGCATAGATTAAAATCAGAAGGTGGGTGACAAGGTTGCTTCATCTCACCATGCCTTTTCAATCTGTATGCTGAGCAAAGCATCACAGAAACTGAACTCTACGAAGGACGTGGCATCAGGAGCGGATGAAGGCGTATTAACAAGCTTCGGCAGGCAAATGACATCACTTTGTTAGCTGAAAATGATCGATATTCTTCTGGAGAAGAATATTGAAAGTACCATGGCTGCTGAAAGGACAGAGTGATAGGCCTTAGAGCAGTGGTTCTCAGCCTTCCTAGAGCCGAGACTCTTTCACACAGTTCCTCATGTTGTGGTGAACCCCCACCCCCCAGCCATAAAATTATTTTCATTGCTACTTCATAACCATAATTTTGCCATTGTTATGAATTGGGCGACCCCTGTGAAAGGATCATTTGAACCCTAATGGGGTAGAGACCCACAGGTTGAGAACCACTGTCTTAGAATAAGAAGAGCCAGAGTGCTTAGCAACCATAATGTCCTTCTCCAGGGACTGGTCTCTCCTGACAACATTACAAAAGTATGTAAGATGAAGGCTTGCCATCCTTGCCTCTAAGCAGTTTTCGGGCTAGACAGATGTGCTTGCTCTTTTGGCTGTCCCTAGAACTTTTAATATTCCCCCAGCACAATGATTCAAATGTAGATTCTTCTTGGGTATTCCTTGTTTGTTGTCCAACTTTCATATGCATATTTGGTAACTGAAAATACTACGGCTTAGCTCAAGTGCAGTTTATTCCTCAAAGTACAATCCTTTCTTTTCAACACTTTCACAGCAGGCTTACCCAATGCAATGCATTGCTTATTCTCTTAGCTGCTGCTTCCATGAGTGTTGGTTGTGGAAGTAAGCAAGTTGAAATCCTTGGCAACTTAAATCTTTTCTTCATTTATCATGATGTTACATAAGGCTCCAGTTCTAAGAATTTTTCGTTTCCTTTACACTGATTTTATCCTTTCTGAAAGTTGGCCACCTGACTGAAAGAGGTCTATATTTGTACCTATTACAAAGAAAATAAGCAAACACATGTGCAAATTATAGAAGAATATCAATCACATGCCAGGAAAATTTGCTGAAGATCATCTAACAAAGGCTGTAGCAATACATTGACAGGGAGCTGCCAGAGGTACAGGCTGGGATCAGAAGAGTACTTGGAACAAGGGATAGCATTGCTGGTGAATTGACCTTGGCTGCAAATAGAGGATATTAGAAAGATGTTTACTTGTGTTTTGACTATGCTAGGGCATTCGACCATGTGGATCATAAAAAAACTATGGGTAGTCTTGAGAAGAATGGGAATTCTGTAAGTCTTCATTGTGTACACATGGAGTTGGTACATAGGTCAAGAGGTAGTTGAAAAACAGAACTAGGGCATTTGAAACTATGTAGTTTCAAATCAAGGAATATGTGCATTACGATTGTATCCTCTTGCCATACTTATTCAGTCTGTATGCTAAGCAAATCATCAGAAAAGCTGGCTTATATGAAGAAGAATGGGACATCAGGTTTGGAGAAAGTCTTATTAACAGCCTTTGATATTCAGATAACACAACATTGCTTTCTGAAAGCGAGGAGGACTTGAAACATTTGCTGATGAAGAGCAAATATTACAGCCTTCGGTACAGATTACAAATCAAAATAAAGAGGACCAAAATCCCTACTACTGACCCAACAGGCTGTTATGCAATAAATGGAAAAAGATAGAAATTCTCATGGATTATCTTACTTGTATTCATAGTCAAAGGGCATGGAAGCAGCAGTCAAGAGATCAACGGAAACATAGTGTTGGTTAAATCTGCTGTACAAGACAGCTTTGGAATAATGAAGAACAAGGATGTTACTTTTAAAACTACGATCAGCTGACTCAAGTCATGATATTTTCCATTGCTTTATATGGACATGAAAGTTGGACGTTCAACAAGGAAGACTGGAGAAGGATCTATATATTTGAATTATGGTACTGGTGAAGAATATTGAAACTGTGAACTTCCAAAAGTACAAAGAAGTCTGTCTTGGAAGATGTACAGCCAAAAATGCTCCGAAGATGCAAGGATGGCAAGACTTTGTCTCAAGTGCTTTGGAAATATTATCAGGACAGACCAGTCCCTGGAGAAGGACATCATGCTTGGTAAAGTAGTGGAGCAGTGAAAAAAGGAAGACCTTCATGTGATGGATTGGAGCAGAAGCTGCAAGGGATGGGCTCAAACATAAGAACAAGTGTGAGGATGGCACAAGCTCAGCAGTATTCCATTCTGGCATGCACAGAATACCTGCCAGTCCAAGCTGACTCAATAGCTTTCAACAACGGCAACCTGTCTAGATCCTGCTGCATGAATTTTAAAATTATCTTCAGCAATATAACAAATTTGTCTTGGATGAAATACAACCCAAATGGCCCTTACAGGCAAGAGTGAGAAGACTTTATCCCAAGTACTTTGGACATGTTAGAGGAGATTAGTTCCTGGAGAATGACATCATGCTTGATCATGTAGATGGGGAGGAGGAAGACCCTCACAAGTTACACTAACACAGTGGCTACAAGAATTGCCTCATACATCAGCACGATTATGAGGATGGTTGCAGTTCCAGGAAGCATGCATTCTGTTTAAATGGAATCTCTATGAGACTGGGCCAAACTCAATGGCATCTAACAACATCTTTTTCCTGAAATGAATCATAATGAATTTCATTGACTTTCACATGATCCTTCAAAAATAAAAAAAAGTAATGGGACCTCTATGAAAATAGATTCTATGAAATCTGTTTTCTATGAAATGAATCTATTTACTCTTAAAAAAACCATGTCTTCAGAAATGTCTTTGATGACTGCTCTAGACTTTTCTCCCTCTATATCATATTACCTGATTCACTTCTTTTATAGCATTGCTCACAATCGCATAGTGTATTTTGTTATCTTATTTTTGTCAGCTTCTACCCATTAAAGTACAACCTTGAAAAGCACATGCTTACTGCTGTGTCGCTAATGCTAGCACCTCTTAAGTAACCAATAAGTGATATGTTACGAAGTGATGGATGGAAACATTTATACAGGGTTCCATAGCAAATGAGGAAATTGATATTTGGCCAAGATAAGAAGAGAGTTTGTGGATGTGTTGATATAGTTATATATCAGTTATTTTAAAATTGGTTCTATTAATTCACTGGTCAAGGTAAGATGTTGGGTCAGTATTGCATCTAATGAAAAAAGAAATATGTAAGTAGTAGAGCTCAAGATTCAATTTATCTTAATTTTCATAGGATAATTTTTAAGGACTTTTAAAGAACTTCTAAAGAATCTTTTAAGAACTTAACAAAAATGATTTGATTTTAAATCAATTAAAGATTTAAATGATTTGATTGGAAAGCAGAAATTTGATATCCAGCAAATGAAAATCGATATTAAAGGATAACCTTGAAATTATTGATTGATTCACAAAATGTCCTGCATTTGATTACACAAATGTTTTTCTCAAATTAAAGCCTTTTGGATGTAGTACCACATAAAATAATTTCCATATTTTAGTATGCATGCCCTAAAACTTTAATTTTAAACATATCATGAAACCTCAGTTTTTTAATACCAAATTTTATTGTTTCTAAGAACTTGAGAAATATTTTATTTAGTTTTCAAGGATGTGATATCAACAAAATCATGCCACCAAGAATACACTGGAACTTTGTAATTATTCTTTTAACCTGTATAGCCCTATGTCTAATATCAACATATATTAACAACTTCAATATTTACAAGCCTGGCCTCATTAATTCGTCAACATTTCAGGATAAGATTTAAACTCAATCCAAAACAAAAACTCACCTGGAATTTAGTTTTGTAAGTCTTTACAAATCACACATGGAGTGGTTTGTAAATCTTCAGGTAGTAGACAACTTCATCTTTCTCTTGCAGAGAGGCTGTTGTGTTTGAAGCACTGACTTGATGTTACCACCAGGGGGCCTCCTGAATCCCAAACCCCAAACAGGGATTCTGACTCACAGTGACACAACAGAACAGTGGAGAACTGCCCCTGGGGCTTTCCAAGGTTATCGATCTTTACAGGAATATAAAGTTTTATCTTTCTTTAGTGGAGTGACTTGAGTTTCAAATTGGTAACCTTTCAGTTAGCAACCTCACTCATAAGATATTATACCACCTGTCTCTAGATTTTCTCCTTTCTCCTACTCACCTAAAACATTTTCAGGTTCAACAGTTTACTTCTCTGCCACTTCACCAAAGACCTAGCATAGCTCTCCCAGGTGTTTGAAATGAAATCCCCTCAGCATTGAATTTGAAATTCTCCACAAACTAAGCTCAACTTCTCTCTTTTGACTTATCAAGGCTACTGACTTTATTATTCACTGGCCTTTCCAGGACCATTCTACCTTTATCTATTTTGTCCCCCAATATAGAATGTCCTTCCTTTACTAGATTAATCTAAATTTTATTTCCTCAGCCTCAGGCCTTATCAGCTCTGGACAGCTGGGACCAATGATAACATTAAGGATTACCTACCTTCAACTCTTAAAATGTCTGTATGTTTTTAAGGAAATATCTGTTATAAAATGCCCTTTCAAAAAAGGTAGAAGATGTTTAAAGGCTTGTTTATGTGGGCAATAATTAATTTGTGGAGAGGGGAAATCATTAGGCCTATAAGTGAGAAAGAGCAGGCAGGATTCAACAGGGTACTGAAGGAGGCAGAAAACATAGGAGGTAGGGTGGTGGTAATACATTCAATTCATAGGTTCAAAAATTACTATTTTCCACTTAGGTGGGAAAAGGAAGACTGAAGATTTAAATGAGAGAGCCTTCAATGTCGTGGGAGCCAAAGTTACAGAGTTATTTCTAGACGGTCAAGTTTAGAAGTCTTGATGTAAGAAACGCATATGGAAAAGGATCAGGATAGAAAACGTGAAGCACACCGAACAGATGAAAACAGCCATTTCTAGGTGGTGGCTGTCAGTTTCTGAACAATCTATACTCAAGCTTATCTCTCTGATTATGGAGACAGAAAAAACTATATTGTGTCCTAGTAATTGACTGCATGACAAGCTAAGTCACTGTTCAAGCTTCCATTTCCCTATTTACTGAGATTTCATGAGAATTAAGTGAGGTAATGTGTGTGTGTGTGTGTGTGTGTGTGTGTGACTTTACATAATGTCCAGCAGAGAGAAGGGACACAATGGATTTTTCTGTCACTATTAATCAATTGTCTCAAAATGATGGCAATTATCCCCCCTAAAATGCAGGATTATTGTGATTAACCCCTGATGAACTAGTAAACAAAATTAAAAGAGATCGAGGAAAATTTTCCTAACAGATGAAAAATCAAGGAAAGCCCCGGCTTCAGTTTATACTTCTGCAGTAGTATTTAAAACAAGGTCAAAGCTGCTCATCCTCCCTTTTGTGAAGGTTGCTTCCAGTCTTCACTTTGAGTGTTATTTGCCACAGAAAATCTTTCTAATTTTCTTGAGTTAAAATATAAATGTAGCCAGGATATATTTGTGACCAATGGCTCATGCTGAAACATCATGATAAATAGTTAATTATTTTGAAATTGTATAATACTGAGGTAACTGGGGTCAATAAGGGTCCCAGCTAGGGATGTGGTTTAGGCATTGGGATGCTACTGTAAGTCTGTAGTTCAAACCCACCACTCACTCTCCAGGAGAAAGATGAGGCTGCCTGCTTCTGTAAAGATTTACAGGGTCTCTACAAAACAGAGTGGCTCAATTGCATGGGTTTCATCTGTAAAATTTCAGTCATTCAATAGATCAGAGGAATTACCAACAAGCATATCAGAGAAATAAAATGAATAGTTTCTACCTCAGAGAAAGGAACCATACCAGTTTGTGAGTAAGTTCTGGGAATCATCCAAATACTGAAAGCTGTATACCAAGGCTCAAAATTATATCTAATGTTACTACAAATGCTATTTAAAAGGAGAAGAATAAAAAATATTCCTATAACAGCAAATGGCAAAAGGTATTGGGCAGGAGAGTCTTAATAAGGAACCGAGGAACCCAGGTGGTATAATGGTTATACATTGGCCTGTAATCTGCAGGGTCAACAGTTCAAAACTACCAGCAATTCCAAAGGAGAAAGACAACTTTCTACTCCCTTAAACAGCTACAGTCTCAGAAAACCACGGGGGGTCACTCCAGTCAGCATTGACTTGATATCAGTGACTTAATAAGGAAGCCATGTTCCAGAATAGGTTCTCACACTTACTTGGCCTACGACCTCATCAGAACCGCTAGCTAGCTAGAGAACAGTGCACCCAGGTATGACATTTTTGTCCTCTAGCCCAATATCCAGGATAACGTGTACATTTCTGCTCTCGCAGCCTCCCTGAATCATTCCAGTCCCCCCACACACCAGGGAATGGCAGTGCCCATTTTGGGAAAGTATCAGAATAATGAAGTCACAATCATCTGAGAGTAAATTATTCATATTCATATTGTCCTTTGTAAAGCGAATCCCTTTTTTGTTCGGGGACAAAGAGGCACCTTCCAAAAGTTGATGAAAACAATCCATTCTCTTTTCATTGCGCTTTTCCATGAGCTTCCTGACGTCACCTTGTAGCAAGCTGATAAGAAAACTGATGCTTGCCTATGAGAAATTGAGTATTTTCAACTACACTAGGTTTTTCAATTGGCATCAAAGTAAACAATGAAGATGATGTTAGTCAACATAATCACACAACTGAGGAACGGGGTCTGGTCAACTCACGACGACCCATCACGCTCTCTCCCCGCTCGTCCTAACTCCAGCCTTTGATTTGTTAGTTCCTCCCCAGACTTGACTCGCTTCTTGAAGATACACTTGATTGTGCTTAACCTGAAGCCTGGGAGGATCCTCCCACATCCTGCTCCCAGTGTGTGGACATTTATGTGGTCATTGTGAAAAAGAAGTGTACGCATTTTCTGTCAGCAGGTGGATAGAGAATGGAAGCCAGTTCTGAAGCACATTTCCTAAAGTTCTTCAGAAGGTTTGAGCTTCCTTCCAAAATCCATTGCATTGACCATGTTAATAAACAAAGGCTCACATCCTTACATCCTCCTTTCCTCTCAGCACGTTCCCAAATACATTACTTGAACTCAAGTCTCAGTCTCAGTTTTTGGTTTGTAGAAACAGTTGCTTCTGCTTTTGCTATAATAGCATTTAAAAAATGTTTTTCATTTTTTGGAAAATTATATTTTTGTATAGCGCCACACAACTTAATTGGTCATTTATTTAAAAGAATAACTGATAGAAAATAAGTTGACTTCAGTTTGCTTCAAAAAGAAATCTTTAGTGCCCGTGTCTTCCCTGAATCAATAAAAATTTAATGCATAGCCCTTATAATAATAGTATAATGTTATCATATTTCAAAGTGCAGTTACCGTATATACTCATATATAAGCCGAGTTTTTCAGCACAGGTTTTATGCAGTTTTTATGGTAAAATTAGCTGCCTTGGCTGATATTTGGGTTAGCTTATTCTCGAGTATCTATAGTTAGTTTACCATAACTTTTTGAAGTTCCTTCTTATATAACAGAAAAGTAATTTTGAACCATTAATAAAATATTTACATTGAATAAGTAAATGGAGAAAATATTCATCTTATTCACAGAAAGATTTCAAAAAAATGTGTGCAGATACACTCCCCTTCAAGAAGTGGGCAGGATGTAGTCGCTTGGTTTTAACGAGCAGTTATTGAGAGGTGGCCTGGCGTCAGTCGGACCCAAAGCAGCCCTAGTCACAGCAGAACGAAACCCTGCCTGGTCATGGGCCGTCCTCACAATTGTTCCTATGCTTGTACTTATATTGCAGCCCCTTCTTCAGTCCATCTTGTTGGGGGTCTGCCTCTCTTTTGATGCCCCTCTACTTTACCAAGCATGATGTCCTCTCCTGGAAACTGGTCTCTTCTGACAACATGTATAAAGTACTTGAGATGAAGTCTTACCATCTTTGGCTCAAGGAGCACTCTGGCAGTACTTCTTCCAAGACAGATCAGTTTATCCTTTTAGAAGTCCATGATCCTTTTAATAATCTTCTCTAGTACCGCAATTCAAATGCATGGATTCTTCTTTGGTCTTCCCTGCTCAATGTCCAACTGTTTTACGCATAAGAGGCAATGGAAAAGGCCCTGACTTGGGTCACACACAGACACACCTTACTTCTCAAAGTAACATTCTTATTTTTCATTACCCTAAAGAGGTCTTGTGCAGCAATTTACCCAATGCAACCTGTCTTGTGATCTCTAGACTGCTGCTTCTATGAGCAACGATTGTGGATCCAAGCAAGACGCAATCTTTGACAGCTGCAACCTTTTCTCCTTTGATCATGATCTTACCTCTTGGTCCAGTTGGGAGGATCTTGCTCTTCATCATATTGAGTGCAATCCATACTGAAGGCTGCAATCCTTAATTTTTATCCACACGTGCCTCAAGTCCTCTTTTCAGCAAGCAAACGTGTCTCATCTGCATATAGCAGGTTGTGAATTAGTCTTCCTCCAATCCTGATACCACATTCTTCATCATCTAAGCCAGCTTCTGTGATGATTTCCCCCCAATACAGATTGAGTAAGTATTGTGAGAGGACACAGCCCCGATCTTCCCGTTCCTGATTTTAAACCATACCATATTCCCTTTAGTTCATTATGCCCAACTGCCTTTTGGTGCATGTACAAGTTGCAATTGAGCACGATGAATTGCTCTGCTATTCTCATTCTTCTCAAGACTATCCATAGTTTATTATGCTCCACACAGTCAAAATGCCTGGCATAGTAAATAAAACGCGTGGCCACATTTCTGGTATTCTCTATTTTCAGCCAAAATTCATCTAACATCAGCCATGATATCCCTTGTTTCACATCCTTTTCTGAATCTGTCCTGAACACCTAGTAGTTCCTTGTCAATGTACTGCTGTGACCATTGTTGGATGTCCCTAAGCAAACTTTACTTGCATGTGATATCAATGTAGGTACAGTGAAATCCAGGAGTTTGCTACTGGAGAAACCTGGAAAAACATTACCTTAATGGAATGATCAAGACTAGGGTCCTAGGTGCTTAAATATTAATAGAATGTTTCCCCGATATGCTGTATCTGGAAGGCACCTGCCTCTGGGCTATTATTTCCAAAATCCAAGTAATCATCACAAAAACATCACACAAACCATGATAGAAACATATTCTATAGGATACCTGGCCGGTGTTCTACAAAACTGTGAAGCCCTGTAAATGAAGGAAGGCAGAGAAAGTGTTCCAGACCAGTGAATAATTCGACATAACAATTCAATGCAAGGCACAGCCTCGAGATGCATCTTGGAAAAGAAAGAAGGCATTCATAAAAAATGTAAATTACATTTAAAAATGGTGAAATTAAAATATAATCTGGTGCTCAATAACACTGGGTCAATTGGGTTTTTATATTTACTTTTTATTTTGACAAGTGTACTATGGTAATATAAAATACTAATAATAGGAAGGTCTGAGTGTGGGGCTATATAAGAACTATTTCTGTTATCTTTGTAACTTTTCCGTAAATGTAAGATTATTACCAGATAATTTTCCCTTAAAAAAGAAATAAAATAAAAAATACATTCACTGTTTACTAAATCAAGTGATATTTAATAAATATAAGAAACACTGCTGGAAAATCTTTTGTAAAAATTTTCGTGACTAAAATATTTTTAGCTAATAAGAAAACCACTAGTAGTTTAATAATCATGAATGTTACCTTATGCATTCAGAGCGAAAAAATTGATATCAAGTCAAATTTGATATTAGCTGAGTCATAATCCCCCAGATTTCTTGGGAGTAAAATTTATAGATATGTAATATAGGACATTCTGATGGTAAAGTAGTAGATCATTATAAAGAAGATGACTATCAAGGAAATGAAATGACACAGTGGTTGAAACCATGGGCTTAAACAAGGATTGGGAGGATGGAACAGAACCAAGTTCTGTGTCGCACAGGGTTGATGTGAGTCAGAACTGCGTCAATGACACCTAACCACAATTCCTGTAATGTTTGTCCTTCATACGTCATCTCAAATTGCACTGTAAAAATGTTTTACATTGGTATTTTATTGATGATAAAGTAAACACTGTATACTTGTTCAAAATAATCCATGAAATGACCAGCACATAAGCCTCTGACATTTTACATATTTGCTATAATTTTTGCTTGCAAAATATTGGGAATAAATAAGTCCATCCTTTCTTCTTAAATTAAAAGATCATTAAGCTCTTAGAGCTCTTATAATAATCCATACATCAAATGTTTCAAGCATATTTGTGCATATGTTGCCATCATTATTTTCTAGACATTTACTTTCTATTGAATGCATGGTATAAGCTCCTATTTTTCCTTCCCCACCACCCTCATCACCC
This sequence comes from Echinops telfairi, assembly GCF_000313985.2. Taxonomy (NCBI): domain Eukaryota; kingdom Metazoa; phylum Chordata; class Mammalia; order Afrosoricida; family Tenrecidae; genus Echinops; species Echinops telfairi. The sequence continues at coordinate 6,309,930 of NW_022107432.1, read as the reverse complement.
ATTGATAAATCATAAATTATAATTTTCATATCTTACACCAACCGCTGTCTACCTTCCCCCATGGTTTCTGTTGTTTGACCTCTGGAGAAGGTGTGTGTGTGTGGTTGTGTGTTGATGATTGCCATCGGTTCCCTCTTCCTCCCCTTCTCTCCCTACTTTCCCCCACGCTTCTGGTATCGCTACTTCCATTCCTGTTCCTGGATTCCGTGTATCATGAACTCATATCTCTTCTCTGCGCCTCTGCACATGCTCGGGCTAGCCAGCAATGAAAGGCAGTCCTGGGGTCACATGGTAGCATGAGGAAGCCTCAAGGAAACAGAGGAATATTGTGTGTTTCGTCGGTGCTATATTGCACCTTGGTTGACTCATCCCTGCCTTGTGACCCTTCTGTGAAAGGATGTTCCATTGTCTACAGATGTGTGTTGGGTCTCTGCTCTGAACCCCCCTCACTCTCAAATATATGTTTTTTGTTTGTTTGTTTGTGGTCTTCTGATGACTGTTATCCTGTCCCGAAGACACCTCATGATCACACCGGCTGGTGTCCTTCTTCCGTATGGGCTTGTTCCTTTTCTGCTAGATGGCTGCTTGTTTAACCTCAAGCCTTTAAGACTCCAAATGCTATACCTTTTGATAGCCGGGCACTATTCCCTTTCTTCGCCACTTTTGCTTATGCACCAATTTTGTCTTCAGCTAAGGTGAAGGTGAGGGTGAGCATCACAGGATGCCAGTGTGTTAGAACAAAGCAATCTTGCATTGAGGGAGGGTATGAACAGAGGCCCCAAATCCATCCACTACCTCAGTGTATTGCCATATAAATATATGTACCTAGGCCAATACCTCTATTTTTATGAATCAATGTATTTAAATTTGTACACACCTATGCTTATACCTTTATCCATAGCTTTGCTACCTAGATTGTTCCTCTATTTCCTTTTACCTTCCTCCTGCCCCACCATCATGTTCACCCTCCTAGTAATTCCTGTCAGTCAGTTTGCTGTTCCTCCTGGTTGTTGATTTTAATTCCCTAGTTGTTCCCTTGTCAATGGCATTGTTTGCTCACTGCCCCCTTCCCAGCCTCCTTCTCCCCCAAGTCCCTCCAGGACCATTGATCCTGTTGCTTTCTCCCCAAACTTGCTTCCAATGCCTATCTTGTATAAGTAGGCAACCCTTTAAGTCCATCTTGATATCAAAAGTAATCATTTTAATATAAAGGAAGAAAAGTAAAAAAGTTATCGAGGTTATTCTTTTGTATGTTTATTTGAAAGGAACTTGTCTGTCACTGAAGAATGAACTTGTCTGTCCACTTCAGTTTAACTTTTCCTCCTTTCATAGCCACTCGACCAATGTCTGGATTCCAGAGAAAGGAATTTGGAGGGTTTTTAAGACTGTGAGCCTCTCTCTCTCTCTTCTCTCCAGTTTTATCGGCATGTAATTCACATGCAATACAATTCAATAGTTCAATCACTGTGTCTCTTTTTCAAAAGTTAACTTTATAATTTATTTGGGTTTTGGAAGAACACATACTGTGGAGTTGCCCAGCCCAACGTGTCAAACAGTCATAGTATCTCATGGAAACCCCCACAACCGGGGCTCTTTTCTCTCTCACCTCCTTCTTCCCTCAACAAAATGGCTATATCTAACCTGACATCACTGATATTTCAACATGTACCAGTCAAAAAGTATTTTCCATAAGAAAATTAAAATCCTTTAAAAATAATTTTTAAATTTATTTTTGTTCTTTAAAAGAAGGTGAGAAAAGGAACACTTTTTGGGGGTTAAATAATATTTATCTAAACTGACTCCTATTGAGTCAGTTCTGACTCATAGAGACCTTATAAGGTAGGGTAGAATTGCCTCTGTGGGCTTCTGAGACTGTCATTCTATTGAGGAATTTCCCTTCTATTTCTATCTTCCTTGAATGTCTTAAACACGAATGGGTGTTGGATGTTGTCAAATGCTTTTGCCACATCTATCAATATTACCATGTGGTTCTTATCATTTTTCCTGTCAATCTGACAAATAATACTAATGGTCTTCATATGTTGAACCATCCCTGCATCCCTGGGATGAATCCCACTTGGTCATGGTGAGAGACCGTCATTTTACATGAGTGAAAGGCCTCATCTTTTGCTAGCACAGTTCATTTAACCCCCACTTACATTACAACTAAAAGTGTGTCATAATATATAAAAATAAATGCTTGCATTTTAAAAAGTGATTTAATTATGTGCTAAATTAACTGGTAAATCTTGACCGCACACCCATTCCTTGTTCTTTCTTATGATAGATCTTACTTGTTATATAACCAATATGATTTATCTGTTGCTTTTCTTTAAGGCAATGTGAATTAAGAAATGCTTACATCCTGGCATGTACACACACCTGTTGTCATCAAAAGGATTCTGACTCATACTGACTCTAGAGAACAAAGTAGAAGGATTTCTTAGAATTTTCTCGGCAGCAATATTTCTGGGAGTAGGAAACCAGATCTTCCTTCCTGAACTGGTGAGTTGGAAGCACTGACCTTAACCACTGTGTCACACGGCTCTTTCTACTGCAGGTAGAGCAGTTCCTAAAACCCAAAACAGGATGTAGGTGGTTAGCTCACTGTCTAGTATGTACCAAGACTATGCAGTTTCTTTAATCAAGACGACATTCTTTGCAAACAAGCATCATTTTCCTTTTGTTTTGCACTCCTCATTGTACCAGGGTCATGGACAGAAGTTCTGTGATTGAGCCGTCGTCTTGCAATCACTTGGATGGGAGAGTAGAAAACTTGAATAAAGCAGGATTCTTGTCTACTCAATCAATTCAATCATCTTTTGATAGTTCACTTGCAAATTTCTTATAATTGGTAAGAAATAGTTAAGATACTGCTGGGTTTCTCCTACAGGTGGATTCCGTCATCTTATTGTCTGTCTTCAGGGACATAAATTAATTTTAGAGCTATTTAGTCATTCTTCACTGGAAAATTTTAGCCATTTGGATATCGAATCCCTTGGTCATCCTAAGAATGGAGAAAAGTCTTGTAAAATGATTGAATGTGGTTGACTACATTTGAAAAATCCATAGCCAGTCTCCCCCCTGTTGTTACCATCACTTAACACTATCTCTAGGTGAAAGGACAATTTCGTGTCAGGTGGAGCATGCTTTCATAATGACCACCTACCTGTTAACAATGCCTATTCATCCATGTACATGACTGTATTTTCTACTGTCTTTATAGTTTTATCCTCACAGGGGAGGATAGGAAGATTAAAAAAAAAAGAAAGAAAGTATTCAAGTTATGGATATGATCAAAGTTTGAAGGCTCTAAAAGGAAAGCTGAAAGTCTTGAGGGCTAACAATAACAACAAAGTTTCAACGAGAATATCCTATTCTCTGTGCTACTCTATTCCCCCATTAGCCGTTTAAATTGGAGTGGTTTGGCTACTTTAAGCAAACATCTGTTCTCAAAAACAGCTTAATAACACGGAAATATCTCATACTGAAAGAGCCCGATGACAACCAGTCCATCTAAGGATATTATTATGGCTTCATTGTGTTCACTAGGGAACTACAATCCATATTTTATTCTAGCCAAGCACATTATTTCTTTCTCATGAAATATGTTATATGAAATGATTGCTGGGATTCTAGATATCGCCATTGAAGACAGAGACAGAAATATGTAAAATAATGGCAGATAAATATTTCCAATCTTACTAAACTCCCTCTAAGTACACTTCTCAGAAATTCTAAATAACTCATCTGCTAAGCTGGTTTCAGCAGAGCTTCCAGATTCAGAGGAGTTAAGAAGAAAGACTTGGAGCTCTACTTCTGAAATCCAGCCAACGAAAACCCAATAGAGCGCAGGGGTGCGATGAGATGGTTGAGAAGCAAGCAGCATTTCCTTCAGTTGTCAATGTATGGGCTCACTACATACGATTTGGGGCAATTCCACAGCAACTAACAGCAGCAGCAATCGCTATACACATGCTCATAGTTGGAAACGGCTTTAGAAAGTAAGCTTAAACAACGATTTCAAAGGTCCAAATAAGCCTCCAATTTGGTTCTAAGTCTATATTGTTCTATCATTTTCCACCAACTGGCTTTTATAAAAAAAATTCATTTGATTGGTGGCTCTTACAGCTCTTATCACAATCGATACATCCATCCCTTGTGTCAAGCACCTTTGTACATGTGTTGTCATCATCATTTTCAAAATGTTTTCTTTCTACTTTAGCCCTTGGTATCAGCTCACTCGCCCCCTTACCCACTCTCCCTCTGTCATGAACCCTTGATAATATATTATTTTTTTCATGTCCAGCTGGCATTTTTAAATTATGTTTTCCTGAGACTCACCTTTCTTTCCTGTTAGCAGAACAGAATTTCTCCCTAAACTACATGACCCTATGTCTTCATCATCTGAGATCATTCCCTCAAACCCGAGACTCTTTGAATATTGGCTGTGTATACAAGAGGAGGAGACTAATGTTAAAGAAACGAACTCTTCTTTCACATCAAAAAGGGTCATCCCAAATAAAATAGCTAGTCGAGGCAGAAATACCCTCATTGCATTATTCAAACTTTTTGTAGTGGCTCCTCTTTCAAAATCTCCTTCAGAGACTGTATCATTTGCTTTTCCTAAGCCTTATTGCCATTGAATTGTTGGTAATTCATAGCGACACGATAGGACAGAGTAGAACTACTGCCCCTGAGATTTTAACTCTTTACAGGAATAGAAAGTCCCATCTTTCTCCCGAGAAGCAGTTGGTGGTTTTGAACTGCTTACCTAGAAGTTATAAAATGAAAAGTAATTTCAAAGGCAGACCCATGTTATACTGAGCAATGACAGAAAAAATTGGAATAAAGGTTGAAGTTGGAAAAAAAAATAACATATCTAATTACAATGCATTGGCTAGGAGTTAATCAAATGGCTGCATTAAGACCCTCTGTATCAGAATTATATAATAACATTTATTACAAATATAATTTTTTATATTATATACCAGCCTACAAGTGTAGGATTAACTAATATTCATTTAGTGAATTATCTCAATGCTCATTTTTCACATATTTAAGAATTAATATTACAAAGATAGCTGATAAAGAGCAATAGTATGTTACATGGTGTTTTAGGCCAAGTTGACTAGAGAAACAAATCCAGAGACATGTACATGTATAAGAAAGAGCTCCATATGAAGAAGCAATTATATATTGAAAAAAAGTCCAGCCCAGTCCAGATCCAGTCTTTAAGTCCAATACTAGTCCATAAATCCCTCTTCAGACTTACACAGCCACACACAATGATGCCGACTGCAGGGAGACCACAGACTAGTAGGTGAAGAGTCTTGTGGATACAATAATGTTGGCCACATCACAGGGCTTGCAGCAACGAGGGTCAGCCAAAGGGAAGATGAGGCAGAGAGGGGTAAGTCCCCAGGGCCCTCTTTATGAGAAGGCCACACCCACCAGGAGTCACCATCGAGCTGTGACCTGACTGACAGGCTAAACTCCACCCCTACACGCTTATATATCTTCAAGTTGACATGAAATTACCTCACTCCCACACATGGGGATTTGGGTTAAAAAAAGTTACAGAGTGCCTAGTTTTATACTCAACTGACTCTATATCACAGCATAATGCCAAGATATGTGTGAAAGATTTACACTAAGTCATGTCTTAGTTTATATTAACGAAAATAAATTATTTTTAAGTTTCAACATGAAAGTGCTTTATGAAAAAATATATACCTATAACATAAGATAAAGTTTTCCATTGGCAGTGTGGTAAAGGAACAGCTGCTAACCAAAAGGTTGGCAGTTCAAACTCATTGGGGCAAAATACCTGGCAATCTACTTCTATAAAGTGTTCAACCTAAGACACCATATTATGTAATTCTAATCTGTTCTTCATGGTTGTCATGATCTGAATCAACTAAATGGCATGCAAAATAATAAAAGTTAAGGTCCTGAAACATTATAAATATTTTTGATTAAATGAAGTAATGATTGAGACAGAAAAGGAAGGAATTTGGGGTGGAATAGGAATAATTAATTATAAGACATTAAAGAGAAATTGCTAATATTTTTGTTATAATTTTCCCATTAAATTTCAGAGTATAATTCAAAGATTAAATAATGAGATAACAAGTTGAAGACAAAACAAATGAACACTTAATTTTGGCTGAACTCAAGGAAGAAGTAATATAATGGGAAGTTTTACATTAGAAAGTTAATTTAATCAAAGCTATGAAATCAAGATAATGATGATGACTTCATCTCAGACAGGTCATCTTTTTAAAAAAGCAGAGATAAAAAGGCATCCATTTTTAGAGAGAAACTTTCTAACTCAAAAAAAGAATACAAGAAGGATTAAAAAATTGATAGCCATAATGTAATACTGAGTGATGGATGTATAATGGCAATTTTGTAAATAATAAAAGATGAAGAAGTGAGTTAAAGACCACTGGGCACCAAATATACTTATTTATCAAGAAAAAATCAATAAAAAGTTGAATTTTTATATTTTTCATAGAAAATTTCTCTTTATTTTAGATAATAGAGCAAGTGACAAGCAATTTCAAACAACTAAAAATGTGTCACTTAAAAAGTTCTTCACTTGAAGATGCAATTAGTGAAAGGTTATTTTCTCAAACCGATAGAATCTTAAAGTGTTCAGAGAAGGCATCTAAATGTATTTTTATTTAACAGTTGGTAACAATATGAACTTAGACAAGTAAATGTATTTATTGAACTCTATTTCCTTAGTCTTCCCGCTGGGGTTTGTTTTGTACCTTTTTCAATGACTTTGTGAGGATAAACTTGGATGACAAATGAACAGTACTTAGTGCAATACTTGACCTACAATATCCAACAAATTTTAGTCATCATTATTGTAATTACTTGGCTGCTGTTTTAAAAGTTGTTTTTTCAAAAAGAACATCTGACTCAACATAAAAATCAACAAAATGTAGCTGTATTCATCTATTTCTAATACATAAGAAATACTGCTTATTCTTTGCTGCCATTTCATAATGGCCTAATGCTTCGCAACCCCGAACCGTTTGTAGTTTCAGCACTGCTAATTCAAGCTCTTAGTTATATTTTTCTCCTCTTATGGAATTTTCACTTATCTCTCTGTCTTCATCCACGAGAGGCCATAATTTAACCCCATGTTTTCACATAAATTTTAGTTCCAGTAGAAAATTCTCTCCAGCCACAGCAGGAGGTTTAGCACTCCTTCTTTGAGTTTCTGTAATACTTTGCATGTAAAATTGCTTCTCTTTCTCCATGTTCTTTACTGGCAGTCTATTGAGATTAGCCAATTTTATTAAAAACAGAGGTAATGTTAAGTCTTTGCATATCAACGCTCATCATAGAAGCTAGATTATCAAAGTACTTGATAAATTATTTCAACTTTATTTGGTTGGAAGAAGTATGTGGAATATGATAAAGTTGTGATACAAAATAAAAATAAGAATAAGTTCAAAATATTTGGAACATATATAGGTACATGAAAAGTGAACAAATGGTATAAACATTTATAGAATTATTTTCATGGAAAACCATTATATCATCCTTGGAAATGTTCCTGCATAAAGTGAACTACAAATATTCACCTTGATAAATAACAGGACTCATTTATGATATTTCTCAAGGTCTGGTGTACACTTGTGTTCCTTCTTTTTTCCCTTCTAATTTCTTACTTATTAGCCAGAACTCATAATAATCACGTAGAAGTACTTAAGATTAAATAACTTTTGATTCTTATATAAAATCAGTATTTTCTTTAATAAAATTTTGTTTTCATCAGAAATTATTCATGTTCTTACAAAAACTATTCTTCTAATATGAAATATAAATTGTATTCAACAAAACATGAAACATCCGGAGTGATTTATTAGTTGAAAGGTTTTTGTTGTGGATACAAATCTGCATAACATACCTCAGGTTTTCTTCTTTCATCATTAAAATTCTTTATAAAGTATTTTTGAAGAAAATTAGCTTTCAGAACAATTTATATTACCCCTCAATTTAGTCATTATACATTTATTGATTAAATTACAGATAATTTGAAAATGGTCCCTTACTTTATGCAAAATCAAATCTGAAGGGGAAAATATTTATTCATCTCCATATCGTTTGAATCATTAAAATAAGAGTCCCAACAGGAGACAGTGCATTTGGCTTCCTTACTGATCTTCTTGGGAAGGGGGCATGCTGGCAGTGGATACGCCCCTGTGGACCCCGGCTGCACTCTGACCCATCCCAGTAGAGAGAGAGAGCTGAGCACCTGGAGCAAGGTGTATGAGTAGAGTGGGCTGCTTCCGGGTTTATGAGTGGAGCTAAAATTATGAGTGGAGCTAAAATTTGACAGAGCAAGGCAGAGCTAAGTGAGGAGCCAAGGGCCAGAAGGTCAAAGGGCTCCCTCCAGAACAGCTGAAAAGAGGTTGTCTTGATTGAAGAATTGCATCCTGAGTAATTGCAGGACTTGAAGTATAACCTCTTTGATTCTTAATAAACTTCATAATCATGAGTTATGTCTGCAAGTTCTGTGCCGTCTCTCCTACAAACTATTAAACCAGCAAGGCTACTGTGAGAGGAGTAGTTGGCGTCAAGACTGGTAGAGAGGATAGAGAGAGGACGCATGTCTGGCCTCTGACTTTTCCCTTCGGTAACTGGTATTTTACTGGTTGTTTTGAGGATCAGTACAGAGAAACTATGAACAATTTGTACAGAATTCTTTTGTTGTTGTTGCTATTCGGGGTCACACTGGCTTCATTGCTGATGTTTGGGGTTGGAAGGGGATGCAAGGGCCGGCAGTTTGACCACTCTGCTGCCATCCCCTGAGGCTGTCCTCAGCTCTGTATCCACAGCCACGGGAAGACAAGAGCTCTCCTCCGGATCTCCAGCCTGCTCATGGCTCTCTGGCCTGCTCGGGATCTCCAGCTAGCAGTTACATGTGCATTAGGTTGGCAGGGAATGGGGTTTGGAGGGAACAGTTCAGCTGCAGGTAGTAATTCAAGGTCTTACAAGATAGTGTACACTTCTTGCTTATTGGGCTCGCAGAGTATGGAGACATCTCGGAAGAGTCAAGGTCTAGTTTGGAGAACCAGGAGAGGGAAGATAAGGGGGCTAACTTGGTGCATTCTGCTGGAAGTCCTATTCCAAATGCTTATAGGAATCAACCATGGGCTGATGATGATGGTGAGTCTCTTTTCACCTCTAGAAGAGATAATCAGATGCCTCTGTCAGGCAAATATTTTAACAAGGCAGGGAAACATGAGGGAAACCTTTTTCGAAGAGGTGGAGGACATTGAATTTGAATTAAATGGACAAGAAGGCTTTTTATAAAGGGATAAGGGCGATGAAGTCAAGGGAATATTAACAAGTCAAACAATTTTATAGAGACATGTCTTAGAGTATTGTAGATGCGTAGTATAATGGGAGACGGGTATTTTGTAAAGTAAAGCTAAAGAAGTAGCCTAGAATTACACTGTGACATTTTGGACAGCATGCTGTGAAATTTAGGGCTATGAGAAACACAGAAACATTTTGAAAGGTGTGACATCAAAGCTCAGATTGTTTCAAAATGGGTTGGAATTGGAGGAAGAACAGTTAGATAGAGATAATAACAGTCAATTTTAAAAAGATGCCACTACTAGATTAGTGGCAATATGTTTTATGAATAGGGGCTACATTTACTGTATAATTTTTATATGTCACAGCACTTAACAAGTTTCTTGCTTAAAGTCAATGCTTAAGAATTGATGGAGGGAAGTATACAATTTTATGACATGACACACTCAGGTTATTTATATTCATTTGTATTCTTTTATATTTTCATCCACAAGTACATAAATGATGAGAGGAAAGAAACATTAATTTATGTAAAATATTGAAAGAACATGGGTGGTCAGTAAGAATATGTTTAGAGCGTAGACTTGAAGATCTTAAAGTAACTTACAAAATTAATTTACTCGATGTCCTAGATTTTTAGAAAGACAAACTATGAAACTAATGGCAATGATATGAAAACTATTTCAAGAAATGAAGATTATTAGCTTCATTTGTTGCTATATGGAAACATACAGAAGAATAATGTTAGTAAATAATGAAGAAAAAGTATGGGTATTTCACACAATTCTATTTTATTTTTAATTACTAATGAAATATCTATAGTATAAATAGAAAGCTTTGTAGTCTTGGAAATAAAGGTCCATATTTTGAACTTCATTTCAAGGCTGAGCTATTTGATGTTTGTATTCTCTAAAGGAATTAAAAATAAAAACTACCTTGTCTCAGTCACCCAGATGTTACCTCACAGCTTGGATAATCTCCTTTGTCTGGCTCCTCGCTGCCCTTATCTCCCACTGGTACATTGTAGATGAGAGTGGCTGGGATTTTAGTTAGGATACTGATCATTAGGAGCTGTCAGACAGAATATGAACAGTTAAACAGTCATGAAATGTAGTATGTTCCCCTCGTCTTAGCTCATTATCTGTACTTCTTATGTCCACCTACTGGCATCTATGATCCGATTCTGAAGTAGGCTGTCTCTATTCTCCATGAAACTTAAAGCTTCAAAAATGTCATGAAGAATTATGCTACTATTCCCAACATGATTTTCAAGAACTGAGAGCTTCATACTTAAAGGAAGAATATTGGTCAATACGAGTTCGAATTCATTAAGTTATCTGTCAGTTTGTCATCCTGTGGTGGCTTGCATGTCCCTGTGATGCTGGAAGCTATGTCCCTGGGATTTTAAATAGCAGCAGCGTCACCCACGGTGAACAAGTTTCAGCAGAGCCTCCCGACGAAGAACAAATTACCCATAAGGAGTAGACTGTTCACCTCTGTGGGACTATCAAGTGAAACCCTTCTGAATAGCAGGGGAATGTTATCAAATATAGAGCCAGGAAATGGCCTGCTTAACTTGGAAGACACTCAAAATATAACTGGAGAAGAGCTGTATCCTCAAAATGAAGTCCACCGTAACGATGTAGATGAAATAAAACTTTCGTTTTACTCATTTGTTAATGAAGTGTGACTTGAATAAACAGCTTCAGAAAACCATTAATAAATGGAACATTGAAGGTCCAAAGTATAAATCCAGGAATATTGGAAGCTTTCAAAAATGGAGTGGAATTCATAAAAATAGATGTCCTTGTCATTATTGAGCTGAGATGGGCTGATATGAATCAGGCAGTCATATGATTACTCTGCCAGGAATAACAAACTAAAGAGCACTGGTGATCCATTCACTATAGAAAAGAATAATGCATGATCTATCTTGAAGAGCATTGCTGTCTCTGATAAGATATCTCTTTGAATACAAAGAACTGACTAATATAATTGTTATTCAAATCCATGTACCAAACATTCAAGCTAGTAATGGGGAAATTAAAAAATTCTACCAAGTTTTTTTTATCTGAAATCTAGCATGCCATCAAGATGCAGTTTTAAATTAATAGTGAGCTAATGCAACAGTTGGAACCCACAAAGAAGGAACAACAAACAGTTGGAAAACAGGACCTTGGTAACAGAATAAAAGTTGGAAATTGAATGACAGGATTTTGGAAGACTGACGATTTTTCATTGCATATACCTTTCTAAACACCATAAAAGGTGACTATCCACATAGAGCTCACAGGACAAAATACACAGGAATCAAAAGTGACTACATGTCTTGGAAGAAACTATCAAGAACCTCAATATTATCAGCCCAAACAAAGCCAGGGCTGACTATGAAAGAGACTATCAATTGCTCATATGAAAATTTAGATTGAAGTTGAAAAAAATTAAAACAAATCCACAAAAGTCAAAATACGAGCTTGAGTGTCTCCCACCTGAAATGGGACATCTCAAGAACAGATCTGACACATTAAAGTCTAATTACAGAAGACCGAACAACCTGTGAAATGACGGGAAGAACATCATACATGAAGGAAGCAAAAGCTCATTTAAAAGACAAAAAAATAAAGAAAAGTTTAAAGTGGGTACCAGTAGAGATTCTGAAATTTGCTCATGCAGTTAGAGTTGCAAAAGCATGGAAACTAATGCTAAAGTAAAAGAGCTGAACAGAAAATATCAATAACTATTTAAGAAGACAAAATAAAGTACTATAATGAAACGTGTGAACATTTGGAGTTATAAAGGGAAAAAACCATGCTCTGCATATAGAAAGCTGAAGAAAAATTCAAGTCTCAAATTGAAATACTGAAGGATTATATGGGCAAAATATTGAATGATATAAGAGCATGAAAAAAGATGGAAGAAATGCATAAGTCACTGACCAAAAAGAACTGGTCAACATTAGGGCATTTCAAAAGGTAGCATATGGTCAAGAATCAATGATACTGAAGGAAGAAGTCCAAGCTGTGCTGGAGGCTTTAGGGTAAAACAAGGCTTCGGGAATCTACAGAATACCAATGGAAATGTTTCAAAAAGTGGATGATTTACAAAATTATGTTGATTTTAAAAAATTAAAAATTATAAAAATTTTAATTATGGAAAAATCTTCAGTTTATGATAAGTAGTGTTAAATAGAACAGATAGTGGAATACTCATCTCTGCCAAGAAATTTGGAACAGAGGTATCAGGTTAATCCACTGGAAAAGTTCCATTTTTTTCCTACCCATTCCAAATAAAGATAGCAAAAAAGAATGTAGTAATAATCTGTGTTAGTTGGATTTTTTTATCAACTTGAATTTGTATGAAAGTTTAGGGGTGACATTCAACCAATCAAACAAGTAACAGCCTGATGATACCTCCTTGAGGATGTGCCTTTTACAAGGGAGAAACTGAGAAATTCTCCCTTTCTTTTCCCCCTTTTCTTTTCCTGCTTACGGGAAATCTGCCTGTCTTCAGGGCTACCCAGCCCTGAGAGCTATTGGTGCCCTGCCATGTTTCCACCAAACTTGGATCCAAATGATTGCACTTACTGGCCAGTGATCTCCCTGCATCCAGTGTCACCTTTCTGCCTCGTTTTCCTTTAGCTGCATTTGGAAGATAATGTAGGACTCAATTGCCTTCAGAAGAGAACATGGGACAAGTGATACTGATGTCCAATGGATCATGGCTCAAAGCTAAGGTGCAAGGACATTTGCTTATGTGTTTTTTTCTTTTTTACTGTGCAAAGGTATTTGACTGTGTGGATTATAAAAAACAATGGATAACACTGAGAAGAATGGGAATTCCAGAATATTCTATGTGCTCACACAGAACAAGAGGAAAAACAGAACAAGAGAACTCTGCATGATTTAAAATCATGAAAGGTGTGCATCACTGTTCTAGTGTTATATTATTTCACCATAGTTATTCAATCAGTATTCTGAGCAAATAACCTGAGAAACTGGACTATGTGTAGAAGAACAAAGAATCATGATAGATAAAAACGTGTTAAGAATCTGTGATATGCAGATGACACAACCTTGCTTGCTTTAAACCAGGAGAACTTGAAGCATTTCTTGGTGTATATTAAAGGCCTCCAGCACTGACATTGAGCTTCACTATTATCTCTTCCAACAGAGAAGAGTCCCTGGTATATGCCTGCTAAAGTAGCAGGACAGTCAACAAGAGGAAGACCTTTCACAAGATGGATGGGCTTCGTGGCTGTATTTATGGGCTCAAACATAAGAACAATTGTGAGGATGCCAGGCAGTGTTTCATACAATCATGCACAGGGTTGCTGTGACTTTCAAGTGACTCCACAGCATCTAAAGACCACAACAGTAACAGTCTTCTGTACCGGTTACAACTCCATGTAAAGAAGACCAAAATACTCACAACTAGATCAATATACAATATCATTATAAACAGAAAACAATTGAGGTTATCAAGAATTTCATTTTGCTTGAATCTGAGTCAAACATTCATGGAAGCAATTGCAAAGAAATCCAACAATGTGTTCTATTGGGCAAATTGACAGCACAGGATTTGTTTAAATTATTGAAGATCAACATGCCACTTTGTGGACTAATGAGTGCCTGGCCTTAGTCATAATATTGCAATCCCTTCATATATATAAAAAAGACAGTGTATTAGGGAGACCTGAGGAGAATTGATGCATTTACATTATGATGCTTGTCCAGAATATTGAAATTACTGTGGATCTTGAAAAGAACAAACAGATTTGTCCTAGAAAAAGTAGAGCCAGAATGCTTCTTAGATGTGAGGACGGTGAGATTTTTGTCTCGTTTAACGTGGGCTTGTTATCCGGAGAGACCAGCACCTGGGAAAGAATATCTCACGTGGTAAAGGGAAGGGGCATTGAAAACGAGGAAGCCTTCAAGGAGAAGAATTCACACAATGTCTGCAACAATGGACACGCAGTAACGGTTGTAAAGATGGTGTAGATTCCTGCAGTGCTTTGTTCATTGCACATACAGTTGCTATGCGTCAGAAGCAACTTGATGGGCTCTAAGACCAAGGCCAAGAATTGGAAACAACTCAACCACAATGGGTGTGTCCATCTGGCATTTGTACTTATTTCTTTTTCCTTTAGTCTTTTCTTTTAATGTATTATTCTTTCTAATTTGTGTCAAAGTTATGGTTTAAGGTACTAAGTTTACACTACCAGGAATTCTTTATAAATCTGAGGCAAATATTAAAAATTCTAGCAATGAACTGTCTCTTTAGTAGGGAACATAAATGTAAAAAGGAACCCAAAATAATAAAATGAAAGATTATTCGATAATATTAACATTATGTAAGTAAATACCATGAGAAAACTCAAAAGGAAAAAGCAAAAAAATATGTGATGTACAAGAACACTTTGTTCTAACAATTAGGCAGTCTGAGATGCTCACCTACCTGACATCATCGCTGAAGACAATGGGTGCACAAGAAAATGAGATGAAGAAAGAGGCTAATGCTTGGCTACCAAAAGATATAACACCTGAAGTCACTGAAGACAATGGGTGCACAAGCGGGTGTAGTGAGGAAAGCTGATGGTGCTCAGCTACCAAAAGATATAACACCTGAAGCCTTAAAGACCTGAAGATAAACAAGCACCACCTAGCTGAGAGACAACAAAACCCACATGGAAGAAGCACACCAGCCTACCCCTACTCGATCACTGAGGACATAGGGGGTGCATTAGCAAAAGTGGGGAAGAAAGCAGATGGTGCCCGACTATCAAATGATACAGCATCTGGGGTCCTACAGGCTTGATGACAAACAGACGGCCATCTAGCTAGGAAACAACAAAACCCACAAGGAAGAAGCACACCAGCCTACCCCAACATGAAGGCTGAAGACAAAG
>NW_022107432.1:6213378-6293933 GCF_000313985.2 Echinops telfairi | reverse complement strand
CATAGATGATGTATGTACAGATTGTGATGAGTTGTATGAGCCCCTAATAAAATGACTATTTAAAAAATATATATGTGATGTAGAATCAAGTGCCCTAATTTATAAGAAAGTATACAAATCAATAAGCTTTACAAGTCAATAACTCATAAATAATAAAAGAAAACTTCGTGAATAGACAATATAGTTAAAAAGAAATCAAAATAAGAATAATAGATTTATAAAAATATTCAATCTCAAGTACAGAAAATAAACTAATATTTATCATACATAATATTTAGTTCTAGCAAAGATGAGCAGGGAGCTTTTTTCATGGATATGTGGCAGCGTAAAATACAACAACTATTTTGATGGCCAATTTTAGAGTGTCTATAAACATTTATAATGTACATCATTTGATACATGATTAGGAGCTTAACTATGGATTTGTACATATACATATAAAAAGATACACTTATAAAAGTTACAGTAACAAAAAGGATCATAAATTTTCATCAATAGATGATCAGCCAAAAACTATCACATTCATATAGTGGTTTTATAATCTGAATATAAATTGTGTCTGGTAACAGAAAAATCTCAAAACATTTTAAAATAAAAAGTAAATAATCGAATGCATTCATTTGAAACATATGAAACTGCTAGATGAATAAGTCAAAATGAGTCAAATTAATATAAAATATCGTGCCTAAATATGAGTCTAAAAGAAAATTTTTAAAAAGTCATGTTTGGAAGAGTAAAGATGTATAGTTTTGGGTGACAGAGGGTTTTACTGTTCATTTAATAATTTTTCTAATATTATTAAATTATGTTTTATTTTAATAAATCCTCATGGATTATACAGGAGATGGGTTTGTTGGCTGATAACTTTGTTATTTTACTTTATGATTTTATGAATATACATTTAAAATATGAAATGTTATTTAACAAATAAGTTTTGCTTCTAGAAAACTGCCACCGTCATACCAGACATTGGACATTAAAAATATATTGTGTAGAATGTTAATTCTAAAAGGTGATTTTTCTACAAAACGTTTTGCTTGTTGTACAAATGCATTTAATAGCATTTTGCTATCATTAACATATTCAAAAGTAGTGAATATGTAAATAAAATGGCAATTAAGATAAGTATATTATAGCCTGTTTATTTTAAACCCTTTAATTAGCTATATAATGGGGAAATAAATAACTTTAGTTAAAAATATATATGTACATAAAAACATCTACTAATAAGCACAGATTAATTTCATTTTACTTATCAACACCAAGTAAAATTTCTCATAAATGATGCTTTGCAAAGTAGTACAATGAACACTAATCCCTAATATGTGTGAATGTGTTAATTTGCTTAAGGGAAGTAGACTCCACACATGATCTCTAATTACCTTCTGTGTCAGTCTGGGTTAACTAGAGAAACAAATCTGCAGACACTCATATAAATATAAGAAGGAGCTTTATATCAAGAAGTAATTATATATCAAGCAAACATCCCAGCCCAGTCCAAATCAAGTCCATAAATCTAATGCTAATCCAGTAAATGGGATACTAGTCCATAAATCCCTCTTTAGACACATCCAGCCCCATGTAATGATGCAGAATGCAGGAAGATCACACTCCAGTGGGTGAAAAGTCTTGTGGATCCAATGGCAGTGGACGAATCTCCAAGTGTCTGGTAGGTCTCCTGCACATTCCCAAGTGGCGTACCAGCAGGAAGGAGAGTTAGTGGCTCACCTCCAGAAAGCCATTTATCCTGGTGGTTCCTCCAAATGAGCTCATCAAACTGTGACCGGATTGACAGATTGAATGCCACCCACATCTTCTTAAGGGGGGTATGTTGGCACAAAATCAAAACAAAACAAACAAACAAACAAGCAAACACCCTAACAACCACACCTTCTTTATTTAGAAAACAAAACAACCAAAGCAGTGTCGTGGAGCTGATTCTGACTGATAGCGATTCCATGGGACAGAGGAGAAGTGCTGCTTCGTGTTTCTGAGTCTGTAAGTCTTTTCTAGAATGCCTCATCTTTCTCTCGCAGTGGTTTGCTGTTGACACTGAGGTGAGCAGCCCAGTGCAGAACCCACTTCTATTTAGCTAGAGACTTATTAGTTAAGTACTCAAAAGCTAACTACCCTGCTTTATATCACTACTTAATGTATAATTACCATTTAAATGCATACAACCTATAATTGCTGTGATCTATTTTTCATATCTATCAAAATGAATACAGATCAGTAATTTTGTATGCTTTGACTAAACACATTGAATTAGGGCATGATGGCAAAGGTGGAAATGTAAGCATGTATTTTAATTGGTAACAAAATCTTTTATCTATATGTTCGCTTAACAAATTATAAAAAGGTGACGTTACCTTTTTTTTTAAGATCATTTTATTGGGGGCTCTTACAGTTCTTATAACTATCCATACATCAAGTGAATCAAGCATATTTGTATATATGTTGCCATCGTCATTTTCTAAATATTTACTTTCTATTTGAATCCCCCTTTTCCCCTCCTTCCTTCACCGTCCCTTGAATAGTTCTTGATAAATGATAAATTATTATTTTCATATCTTACACTGACCACTGTCTCCCTTCATCCACATTTCTGTTGTTCGTTCCCCTGGGTAGGGGGTCGGTGGAGGGGGTAATGCATCATCGATCACTGTGACTGGTTCCCCCTTCCTCCCCTTCTCCCTGCACCTTTCTCCTACCCTCCTGCTCTCGCTACTCCCACTTATGTTCCTGAGAGGTTTATCTGACCTCCATGATGTGTGCCATAGTTCTTATCTGTACCAGGATACATGCTCTGGTATAGCCAGAACTGAAAGGTATGACTGGGGTCATGATGGTGGGGGGTGAGGAACTCCCAAAGAACCAGAGGAATATGGTGTGTCTGATTGGTACTACACTGCACCCTGGTTAACATCCATTCCTTGTGACCCTTCTGTGAGGGGAGGTCCTATTGTCTACAGATGGTTTGGGAGTCTCTGCTCCAACCTCCCTCGTTCTCAACAATATGTTTGTTTGTTTTGAGTCTTCTGATGCCTGTTACCTGATCCCATTGATACCTCATGATCACATAGGTGATGTGCTTCTTCCATGTGGACTTGTTGATTCTCTGCTAGATGGCTATTTGTTTACCTTCAAGCCTTTAAGACCCCAGACACTGTATCTTTTGATATCTGGGCACCATCTGCTTTCTTCATATTTGCTTACGTACCAATTTTGTCATCAGCGATTGTGTCACAGAATGCCAGGTTGTTAACAACAAAGTGTTCTTGTGTTGAGGGGGAGGCCTTGAGCAGAGGCCCAAAGTCCGTCAACTTCCTCAGTGTATTACCATATAAAAATATGTACATAGGCCAACATGAGGTTTACATTTTAAAATGTTTGATTTTCCCAGAAATTTCTAGCAGATGCGCCCCATCCAAATCCAGTTATTGTTTTAAATCATTTCATGGTTAGTTACTCAGTATTACATTTTCTCTGGTCTGTCACTGGTTTTGAGCTGTGATATAGGAATAATAAATTTATTCTAATCCAGGAATGTTAGTCATATTTAATATTTCATACTTAAGTTACTCAATCTTGATCAGAGGAATTGAGGTGTTACACTGAAGATGTTTATAAAAGATAGACTTGTTAGAAAAGATTAGAAGTCCAGATGCAGTTCATTAAGTTCATGAATAAAATAATGTGTAATTACTAGGAAAAACTATTGTCTAATAAAAATAGATGTTATGATATAATTCCATTTATAATAGTGCTATTTTATGTGATTTATCACAGAATAAAACCTCTGGAGATTGAGAAAAACTGAAACAGTCAAATATGGACTGTGGCAGACACACTAAACTGATACCATGCTCAATGTGCCTAAAGAAGAAAAAATGTAAAGCCTTTGTTTTTAGGGGACTCTATATACCACAGAATAAAAACTGCCCAATCCTGTGCCGAAGTCACAGAGGGGGATCCCATGTTTGCTGACACTGTGTCAATCAATCTCACTGAAGGTGTTCCTTTCCCCCCACTGAACCTCTGCTTCACCAAGCATGATGTCCTTTTCCAGGGACTAGTCTCTTCTGATAGCATGTCCTAAGTACGAAGGAAGAAATCTTGCCATCCTCGCTTCTCAGAAATTCTCTGGCTGTACTTCTTCGAAGACAAATTTGTATCTTTTGGCATTCTGTATTACTTTCAATATTCTTCAACAACACCATAATTCACATGCATCATTTCTTCTCTGATCTTCCTTCTTCTTTATCAAATTTTCACATTTATATGAAGTGATAAAAAATACCATGGCTTGGGCAGGTACCCCTTAACCCTCACAGTATCATCTTTGCTTTCTAATGCTTAAAAAAGGTCTGTGCAATCGATTTTCTCAGTGCAGCACATTGTTTTATATCCTGACAGATGCTTCTGTGAGGGCTGATTGTGGAGCCAAGTAAAATGAAATCCTTAACAACTTCAAACTCTTCTTGATTCATCGTAATGTCTATTAATCTGGTTCTGTGGAGTTTTTATAATTTATTTACATTGAGTTGTAATTCATACTGAAGCCTGTAGCTTTTGATATTCACTAGTAAGTACTTCTAGGTTGTACCTTCTGAAAATCAGAGATTGTGTCAGCTGCAAATCACAGGTTGCAAATAATCCAAGTTTCGGATGATTTGTTTAGATTACACATTGAATCTCACTGCTGTTGAGTAGATTCTCACTCTTAGTGACCCCAATGGATAAACTTCTCCTATGGGTTCCCCAAATTTTAATTCTTTATAGGAGTGGACAGCCTCATCAATAGCTATGGTGAAAGGATCCAAGCATTGATGCACCCTTTTTCTGAATGTAAACTACATGGTGTTTTGTTGTTTGGTCTAATGACTCCTTGCTCCACATACAGCTTCTACATGAGCACAGTGAAGGGTTCTGGAATTCCCATGCTTTTCGATGTTATCTATAATTTCCTATGATTCACCAAATACTTTTGCATAGTCCACAAAACACAAACAAACATCTTTCTGGTATTTTAATTTTTCAGTGAAGATTAATGTGATGATGACCAGATATCTCGCATCCATATGCTCTTCTGAAGCCTGCTTTAATTCCTAGCAGCTCCCTATTAATATACTTTGGCAACCATTGCTGAATGATCTTCAGCAAAAGTTTACTTACATGTGATATTAATTATCTTGTTTGATAACTAGTGTTGTATGTGTTACATCTGTTCTTGAAGTGGTCTCTAAATTCAGGTAGGTGGAATAAGCTCAACATATTATTCTCCTCTTGTGGACTTGTTTTAATTTTCTTTTACTTCAACCTCCTGCGGAGTGTGCTATATATTGGACGACTAACCATTAAATCAGTATTCCGAAACCACAAGCACACACTTGAGAAAGATGAAGTTTGCTACTCTTTTAAAGATTTATGATCCCTATCATTTATAATGAGGGGGAGTGTGGAATGGAGACCCAAAGCCCATCTGTAGGCAACTGGACATCCCCTTACAGAAGGATCGTGGGGAGGAGACAAGCCAGTCAGGGTGCAGTATAGCACCGATGAAACATACAACTTTCCTCTATTTCTTTAATGCTTCCTCCCCTCCAGTATCATGATCCAAATTCTACATTACAAATCCGGCTAGACCAGAGCATGTACACTTGTACAGACAATAACTGGAAACACAGGGAATCCAGGACAGAGAAATCCCTCTGGACCAATAATGAGAGTAGCCGTACCAGCAGGGGAAGGGGAAGATGGGGGAGAAAGGGGAAACTGATAACAAGGATCTACATATCAACTCCTCCCTGGGGGATGGACAACAGAAAAGTGGGTGAAGCAAGACATCGGACAGTGTAAGACATGAAATAATAACAAAAATTTATAAATTATTAATGGTTTGTGAGGGAGGGAGGGTGCAGGAGGGAGAGGGAAATGAGGAGCTGATACCAAGTGTTCAAGTAGATAAAAGAGGTTTAGAGAATGATGACGGCAACAAATGTGCAAATGTGCTTGACACAATGGATGGATGGATGTATTTTGACAAGAGTTGTATGAGCCCCCGTAAAATGATTTTAAAATTTGCATACACACACAAGATTTATGGTCCTAGAAATTCTTTTACTTTGTCTTAATGGGTCACTATGAGTTGGAATCAATTCAATAGCACTGAGTTTTGGGTTTTTGTTTCCAACCTAAACTTGCATATGTGCAACTGATAATGTGTTTTGGTTTCTGCAGGGCTTTATTTTGGCTATTGTATTGACTTACTTTAGCATCCTTCCCACAGATGTACTAAGTTATATTCCATCTGGTGAGGTCTGTATATATAGTTGCCATTTAAGTTGTTGAAAACTGGTATTTGCAATAAAGAAGTTACTGATCTAGCAAGTATAGTTTGTGATTTCTAGCTTAGTGTCCATGACCAAGGTCATATTTTACAAACACTTATCTTTGCTCTTTATTTCTAATGTTCATATTTCAATCAGCAGTAATTATTAATGCATCTTGATTTCACATTTTATTAATTTCAGACTGAAGAAATTAGTCAAAGTTAAAAACTCACCACCCAATGTAGCAACAATGAAAAATACAACTTTCCTCTAGTTCCTAAATGCTTCCTCCCTCCCTCCACCCTTCCCCAACTATCATGATCTGAATTCTACCTTGCAAGCCTGGCTAGACCAGAGGATGTACACTGATACAGATAGTAACTGGAGACATAGGGAATCCAGGGTGGATGATCCCTTCAGGACCAGTGGTGTGAATGGCGATACTGGGAGGGTAGAGGGAGGGTGGGTTGGAAAGAGGGAACCAATTACAAGGATCTATATGTGACCTCCCAGGGGTATGGACAACAGAAAAGTGGGTGAAGGGACATGTCGGACAGGGCAAGATATGACAACATAATAATTTATAAATTATCAAGGGCTCATGAGGGAGGGGGATGTGGCAGTCGGTTTCCGGAAAAATTTATAGCTTTAGAAACCCCGTCAGGCAGTTCAATCCTGTCCTATGCAGTCCACATAAGTTGTGATGGGTGCTAGGACAATGGTTCATGTTGTTTCAGTTTAGAGTAGGGTCTAGAGAGTTCATGGATTTGGGTTCAGATAAGAAACTTCGATTTTACTTCATATATTGAAATTCCATTTGTAAGGCTGAAGAGGTAGTGATAGGATCAATATAATATTTCTTATGATTATTCTGGCTGTTGTGTAGAGAGAACTCATAGGAGTAAAAGTATATGATAGACTAATTTGGAGTAATTCTAATATCCTCAGTAATAAATTATGAATGATTGATTTTGTCTTGTTACCAAAGAAAATATGCTTCAATTACAAAATAACTGAACACTGAGAAATAATTTATAAATATGCTGAATGATCAATATACTGAATGCTCAATTTGCCAAATTTACCAGTTTACTGGAAATTTTTATTTATTCATGAGCTTTACAGATATTCAGAATGAAATGGATGATTTTAATAAACTTTGAAGATGTCTGAAATATTTTAAGCAAGCAGTTTATGTCGTAATTTATCTATTTTTATGTTCAGTTTATTTTTTATTTATTATCAGCCATTTCATTCTGGCAAGTCAAACCTATTGTATTCCTGATTTTTAAAACAATATTTTGTTATTAGGCATGTGAATGAGAATGCCTTCTGCATTTCTTGGGCATATCATTAAAAGAGAAGACTGCAAAACCTAAGAGTTCATTTCCACCAGCCAATAACTGTCGTTGGTTTGTCTTAAGGTCTAAAATGTAAATTACACGTGACATGTACACTTAAATGAGCTGCACAAATGGGGAAGTCTCTCTGAAACCCATCGCAGCAGTTTCATCCTGTTTTAGAGGGTGGTTATGAGTCTGAATTGACTCACTTGCGGTGAGGTTTTTGTGTGGACGCCATCCTATTTGAAAATAGGGTTTGTGAAGTACTGCTTATGATGCCATTATCAGGGCAGAGTGTGTCCTAATTCGATTTACTTCGGGGTTGAAATCATTAGCATAACACAAAGACAAGAAGCACAACTAGAGGAAGCTAAATGCCACCCGAAGCTTCCCGAGGAATACAGGAGCACTAAGTCTAAGGAAGCTGATGCAAAGATCTTCCTCAGAGCTCACAGTAAGGGAACTGTCCCCCATACAAGGCCCTAACTGTGAAAATGTAAATTCCTGATTTTTATTTCCACCAACTTGAAGTATTTCTATTGTTACCCAAACATGAACAAACTCACTGCCACCGAGTCAATGCTGACTCCTCGTGACCCCCTGGGGATTTCTGAGCCTGGTTCCAGGAAGAGAAAGCCCAGTCTTTTTCCCTTGGACCTGCTGGCGACTTCACACTGCAGACCATGCAGGTAACAGTCCAAAGCGTGACCAGTGCACCACCAGGGCCGCATTTCTATTACAGCGGCAATCAACTTAATGTAAGCACCTGGAGGAAGAGTAACTAGTGTTAAGATTATTGTGAGGCAACTCATTTTTCAGCAAGCTACACACTCTTCAATGTTTGCATGTTAAATATTTTATAAATACTTAATATGAATGTATTTTAATGCATTTGCCTATTGGTAATTAGGTTTTGAGGAATTGATTTTTAGACAATCTGTGTTTTACCTAATCTATTTTTTTTTAAAGAAAACAAGTTTTGGTAAACTGATTATTTATTTGCATTTCAATAAACTGGCTAGTTAGTGAATGTATTAGTTGCTGAATTTACTGTAGTATAGCTACTTGATTTTTAAAAGTTAAAACAATAGTAAAGGTTTTTTAGCCTACTGGACATAAGCAATCCATTTTTATGAATTGCTATCAGTAAATTGTCTACTGTGGACTTGAACTATGGTGGTGACAACACATGGGACGGGGCTTCAAAAAGTTCATGGAAAAAGTAAAATGAAAAGATAATAGATTTTCAAACAGAATTTTTGAAGCCTCCTTGTGTAGGTGCACACATATACACATATCTACTGTATGTATGTGTGATTAGGTCTCTCTTGCACTACAACCTTAATGAACGTCTTGAGGAAAGCCACTTTGTCATTCATCTTTGCATTTCTGGTCTCATAATGATGCCTCGGAAATTCAAAGTACACAGAAATATTTGTTACATTGTGTCTATAGGTTTGCCATGTTCTTTATAATAAATTATTTTCACATCACCAGTAAGCTAGAACTACAAGTATTGAGGGACCATGTAAGTGGGTCTTCTATATTCAAGTGATAAAAGTATATGTCACTCCTTGCCAGACATTTTAATCTTTGTATCACTTTTTTCTAAGAAACATAATACTTGTTTCCCCAACATGTTATGAACCAATCTTGGAACCACATAGTTAAACCACAAATGCTGATCTCAGAGCAGAAAATTTGCAAAAAGACATCTTTTTTAATACTAGTTACTGATGTGAAGCTGTAACCTGCACTGTAGAGCTTCCATTGATTTTACTCAGTTTTGCGCGTCATCAAGATCAGCATGCATTTTGAGCCCTGACTGAGGATTTTGTTATGAAATGTTGGGAGTTGCAGTCGGAGAATGATTGGCTTCTGAAAAGCTTCTCTGCTCATTTGCACATAGACAAAAGCCATGTGTAAGCCACTTAACAAAGCTATAAACTTGGCATCATGCCATTAAATAAGCAAAATCCTAGAGATCTGTTTATTCCCGAGATTGGAATATTCACTAAGGTAGTACAAATGGAATGAGTTCCATTTTGTAAACTAGCATAATACAATAATAGGATCACATAGCAGAGTATATGTGAGTATAATTTTAATATGGAATATTAGTGAATCTCAAAGGTAAGTAAGCATAATTCAAAGGATTCATGTTTAAACTGGCCTTAACCATCAATCTATACACAATAGAGTCTCTCGCATTTAAATGTATTATTCAGGTTTATGATCAAATCATGACAGAATCTTAGTATTAGAACTTTAGAGGTCACTTACCCAAATGTCTACAGCATGCAAGAATGGCCTCCACAAGATGCCCAGATAATGATCATTTGGATGTGATAAAGAGGATGGTAGTCATTTTTCCTGGCAACCAGTAAGAAAGGTGTTGTTCATTTCTGTGAGCTAAAAATGTCTTCATGTTTCTGCTCATCAAATCTGCAGTTGGCTCTTCAAGCCACATGTAAAACTCTCTGTTTTCATCATGCCATTTGAATTCATTAAGTTAGATCTTTTCAAACTGTCTCTTGTTCTAATATTTTAGCCCAACACAAACACTCCAAAGTCTTGTTTTTGCTTGCTTCTAAAACTCTGCTGTCTATTATAGTGGTGGGTACTAGCCATGTAAGTTATTGAATAGTTGCTTGTGCAAGGAAATACCTGAATTTTAATTTAATTTACATTTTATATTTATATCTTCTGGACATTTCAGGAAATATCAATACATATCAAGGACTTCTTATTAAAACTTTCCATCAGAGGAGATACAATAAGTGAAAACTGCATGCTGAAATACAAATATCTTATTGATCTTATTTTCTATTGGCTACATGAAAGAAATATTTTGGAAATATTGGTTTAAATAAAATATCTTTACCTGTAGGGCTTTTGGAAGGTGGTGATCTTAGAGTGAAATTATCTGACTCTCATTACTAGATTTCACCGTTTACATATTTTTGTGTTGCATATAGATTTATGTTTAAGGACAGTTTAAGCATGTATTTTTCTTTCCTACTTGGCTTTTGGATTTAAGTCACCTCAATCTACCATGAAGGCATTTCTAAATGTAAATCTCTCTCAACTACTTCTAGACTTCTTCAGGGACTCAGGGAACATTCCCAAACTGTGCTATATTAAACTAAGAGGACTCTATTGGGGAAGTATGTTATTTCCCTAGCCTCTCCCCACTGCTATTTCTTCTCTAGAAAACTGCTTTGCCTCTCAGGATCTCTATGAAGAGTCAGCACAAATTCTGTCCACTCTATAAATCGTAAACCGAAAGAAAACTCTCTTTCTCTTGTTCTGCTCCCTCAGGGAGGCCTAATCTGGTGAAAATTCTGTTTTCTGATTATTTACACCCCCCACCATTACTACAATCTCCCCCTTCCCCATGCAGAGACTGTGTACTCTAGTTTCAGGGTAGGGATATCCCCCCCCTCTCTTCGTGCTTCCTCTCTGTTGTCGCTGCGCGTGTACGCTGGTGTGTCGGGTCTCCTTGAGCTCAGGCTTGGGAGACGTAAGGACAGAAGAATTGACTCTGTGTAGACAGGCTGTCTTCTTCAGCTTCATCTCTGAGATGCTGACAATTTTTAGTCAATTTCGGAGGGAAGGAGTAGGGAAACCTGTGTCCATATTTCAACTCAGTGACAACAGTAGTACTTTCTACACGAAAACCTACTTTTTACTCAAAATTCAGGCCACAAAAGTTCCCATTTATTTGACACTGCCATGTATGATAGAACTAATCATGGTCACATAGCAGCCTAATATTTAAATTACTCTGCATTGTCTAGCTACACACCGAAAAGTGCGAGAGAAGTACCAAGAGCACATTGTTGAGAATCAAGATTACATTATGAAGCTGGCTGTCCACACGCAATCTCATTTCTCAAGCCCCAAACCCACTGCTACCCTGTCATTTCTAACTCCCAGATTTCCGAGACTACAAATCTTTCAGGAGGAGACAACCACATCTCTCTCCCCTGGAGCGGCTGGCGGATTTGAATCAACAACCTTTCAGGAAGTAGCCCGAAGCCTAACCCACAGTCCCAGTACTCCTAGATTTCACCTGCGGTTATATTTTAAATATCTGAAGTGATTGAAATGTATTCCCCTTCTTTATCTATGAATTTGGTGAAACAAAATGATAGATTCATTCAAAGTGGACAAAATAAGACTTTCAGTGTATTATTTTTAAAATATGAATAATCTCTAATAACTCCAGTTATCATGAATGGAAACTTGCATGTAATAAATCCTGTTGGTACCTGGATAATATACCACAGCTTTTCTAAATGGTCTGGTGCTTTTACCCCTGGGTCTTTCAGAAGTGCTAAGCCACAAACGAAAGGCTCATGGAGAGGAAGAGAAAGATAGAGTATCTCCAGTTTTTAGCCGGCTTATTGCAATAATATTCATGCCTTAATGCCTCTATACAATTACAATTCAGGGAAATACATGGAAGGGAAAAAATTCATATATACTTATATATGTATTTATATTATTTATACCATGTTTATATAATTAACACATATATTTATATATTATATACTCAATATAATATATTAAGGTGTTATATAATATATTGTTTAAACTATCCATATGTTTATTATATTAATAATCTAAATATTATTCATTAATGTAATATTTATTTTATAATGTTATGCGGTGAGATAATATATTAATATATAATCGATATGGTATAGAATTTACATGCTGTATTAATTTAATTTATAATATATTTATACTTTTGTATATAATATAAAATTATATATATACATTTTAATATTTATACCAAAACTTTTAAAGGGTATTCATTATTACTTTGAACCCTTTTTGCAAATTTTTACAGGCATAAGTATAATTATTTATAAAGCAGAAAATAATATATACCTCTAAGAACAAAATATTTGTTTAGCTTTAAACTGAGAATTTTTAATTTATTTTATAACAATGATGCTTTTATCTACCAAGGTAAAAGTAATCTTTTCGTAAGGATATCTTTTTAACAAAATTTAAAAATAAATTGAATCTAGCTTTTGCAAAAAATTAGCTTTAGCTCAAACTAATTTGAATGATTTGCCAAAGGAATAACAAATATCAATTCATAAGTAATTAATTTGAGATATGTGATATTAGGTATTGTGTCGACTTTACCTGACTGAAATTATCTGGTTTGCTTACAATCTAATAACTTCTCCTTGGAAGTGTGGCCTCTTTGGTATCCATAAAAGAAACACTGTGGAGAACCAGCCTTCTCTCTTGATTCTCCTGGACAGGATTCTATGTATGGTTTCTTGGAATGTACATCAGTGATCCACAATAGTGCCTGCCTATCCTGGGAGCTATCCATGATCTGCCGCAATGCCTGATCTGCCAAACCATCTCTGCCTACAAGGCCTCTGAACTTGTGACTTCCCAGCATCGTAGCTCAGGCAACCAAGAAAATCAGGAATAGCCTTCAGTGTAATATATGACAGTCAAATAGGCACACTTGCTTCTGTAATTGTCTGAGCTATTTTTCTTGACATAAACTTCTGTCTTTATATACATAAGCATCACTGGCGTGCTGCACCAGACAACCCACCCTAACACAATATGAGAAGACATGTTTGGGTGTGTGAGTGACAACTATCAGTTCTTCAGCTTACAAACACTAGATTTTTAATTCTTTTTTTTATTGTTTTATCAGGGGCTCATACAGCTCTTATCACAATCCATACATACATCAGTTGTGTAAAGCACATTTGTACATTCATTGCCCTCATTATTCTACTTAAGCCCCCATTTTCCCCCTCCCTCCCTCATGAGCCCTTGATAATTTATAAATTATTATTTTGTCATATCTTTCCCTGTCCGACTTCTCCCTCCACCCACTCTTCTGTTGTCCGGCCCCGGGGAGGGGAGGGGAGGGGGGTCACATATAATTCCTTATCATAGGTTCCCTCTTTCCAACCCACTCTCCCTCTACCCTTCCAGTACTGCCACTCACACCACTGGTCCTGAAGGGATCATCCACCCCGGATTCCCTGTATTTCCAGTTCCTATCTGTGCCATTGTACAACCTCTGGTCCAGCCACACTTGCAAGGTAGAATTCGGATCATGATAGTGGGGGCGGGGAGGAAGCATTTAGGAACTAGAGGAAAGTTGTATTTTTCATCGTTGCTACATCGCATACTGATTGGCTCGTCTCCTCCCCAAGACCCCTCTGCAAGGGGATCTCCAGTGGTCTACAAATGGGCTTTGGGTCTCCACTCCCCACATCATTCACTATCGTGGTGAGGTGGGTGTGGGAGCCGTGGTAGGGCATGATCAAGGGTAATGTAA
This sequence comes from Echinops telfairi, assembly GCF_000313985.2. Classification (NCBI taxonomy): domain Eukaryota; kingdom Metazoa; phylum Chordata; class Mammalia; order Afrosoricida; family Tenrecidae; genus Echinops; species Echinops telfairi. Next base: position 6,279,924 of record NW_022107432.1, on the reverse strand, counting down.
CAAAGAGGAATTGCTGAAACCCTGGTGGGAACTGAGCATGATAGTGGGACAGGAGGAAAGTCAAGGGAAATAGAGGAAAGAGCTGGGAGGCAAAGGGCATTTATAGAAGTCTAGATAAAGACATGTACATATGAAAATATATCTATATATGAGGATGGGGAAATAGATCTATGTACATATATTTATAGGTCTAGTATTAAGGTAGCAGAGGCACATTGGGCCTCTACTCAAGTACTCCCTCAATGCAAGAATACTTTCTCTATTAAAATTGGCATTCTATGATGCTCACCTTCCCGACACAACCGCTGAAGAAAAAGTGGGTGAATAAGCAAATGTGGTGAAGAAAGCTGATGGTGCCTGGCTATCAAAAGATATAGCGTCTGGGGTCTTAAGAGCTTGAAGGTAAACAAGCGGCCATCTAGCTCAGAAGCAACAAAGCCCACGTGGAAGAACATATCAACCTGTGTGATCACGAGGTATTGCCTAATCTTAATGACAAACATTTTCTGTAGTGATTATAAGAATGTTGCATCGGTTTATTTTAAAATAAGTGTGGGGTTATGTTCTTGTAAAAATTATTTTCAACCCTAAAACACATACTATCCTCAGAAAACCCAACAAACACCATTAATAATTAACATCTTGTCACCATTTAGCAGCTTAAAACTTTGTCAAATATATTTTGCCACTTGACCGTCATAAATTGGCTCCTGATTTACCAGATGAAAAATCAGGAAATGAAAGAAAAGAAAAATCAGGAAATAAAAGTAACTTATTTGAAGTCACTGAGGAAGCAGTAGGAGCCCCGGTGGTAGAGAGGTTACACGTTGCACTGTTAACTATAAAAATTACCAGCCATGCGACAGGTGAACTATGAGACAGTCTCCTCTCCTAGAGTTACTGTCTGAGAAACCCAAAGGGGCCGTTCTACTCTGCCCTGTAGGGGTACTAGGAGCTGTAGTCGACTCAAGGGCAGTGGGGTTTTTTGTTTGTCTGGGGGTGTTTTTTTGAGGCAGTAAGCAGTTGAGTTGGACTATAATCCAATGACTCAATTCAAATTTTGTAAGACACGTCAAATAGACTCAAAATAGCAAAGGCATCAAAACTATACTAATGGATCTAAGATACCCAGAATACATGATATATAAAATAACACAAAATGGTACACATAGAAAAGGCAGTACACCTGACGGGAATTTATTAATAGTAACTGTTTCAATGCTGACATTTTGTGTCTAAAGATGGTTCTCTGTTAGTGCCCTTTGTGCAGTTCCCAGAGCCCTGTGTGGTGACAAACTGAGGATCAGCATCATTTTCAAGGCTCGCTTTATTTTACTTGTCTCTTGAGCTTACGGGAAATTACATTTTAGGAGAAGAAATAGGGTTTTAGCTATGGTCCTACTTGAAAGAAATTCTACACTGTCCTTTCATACAGTTTAGGCTCATTACAATTAAAGGAAGTTTATAGCGTAAAATTTACCATGTAGAGAAGCAATGTTTAAAACATTAGTGGAATAAATATGGTTTATAAAATAAATACTCTAATTAATGTTATCTCATAAATGTCCTTTAGAGATTACAACATACATCTTACAAATCAATAATCTTTAATCGTTCACTATTCTAGGTAAATGTTTTTCCTATATTAAGAAATAATTAAGAAATAGAATTGGAGCTTTATCTTTAGAGTGCCCAGATACAGATACATTTAGATTTAACTGAAAACTTAAGATAATAGGCTAATATTTGCTAACTTCTTTCTAAATGTCTGCATGCAAACATCTCTATAGAATGAGCAAGAGTAGTTTTAAACGTCTAAATTTTGCTTGTAAATTTAATTCTAAGATATTTCTTAAGTTTGTCTAAGACTAAATTGGAGGTAGAAGTCCTTGAGAGAAAGGGGAAATGTTCGATAAATTCTGTTTTTAATCTGTTGTATGAGTATCTATGTGTAAAGTATGCACTTGTATAACTTCATAAGGAATTAATTGTTTCAGAGAAATTAATCAGACCATTGGTGAGCTGGAATTATTTCCTCTTGTGTCCTCTGTTGTTTAGTATCTATTACTTCAAAGAATATCTTGTGAAAATTAACTTTGAGAAGAAAAAAATAACAAGTCAAAAACAAATAATGTCATTTTAAACATCAAATCAAGATATTCATTTTCCTTTGGATTTTGTACTTCTCTTGGAAGTAGATTTTCTGTTAATGAATGTTTAAAAATTGTCCCATTATGTTGACAACAAGTATGAGTCTGATGTCAATGTAGGTGAGAGCCTGCATCATCACATTCACCATCACTGGAGACGGAAAAATAAAAATTGATTATTGAATTTTACTCTTTTGGAAGAATATCATTAAACAGCATGCTATTCAGGAAATAGGGAACAAAATAAAGAAAATCAGCATGTTTCCAGAAAGACTGGCTGACAAAATGTAACACCAACAGAGCACAATGCTCCCCGCTAAGGTAATAGCCCATGGAATGGTGGTAATGCACAATTTATAATAAGACTATGAGGCCCCAGTTTCCACAGACGCCACTCTAAATATCAGTCCTTCCGCCATGCCACAATGAACAACAGCTAAGGCCTTAGATGAAACCAGCAATTTCAAAACAATTGAAATATATCTGGTAAATGGTATATCACAGATTCATGAAGATGGTGAAACAGACCCGGGTATCATGCGATTTGTTCAACTTCATAAACAGCGAGGATCTGATAAGACTAGAGTCTGCTATTAATGACTCAAGCCCCTATAAATCCTGATGTAACCCAAAGTGTAGGATTCGTTCAAATTGGCTGCAGTCATATAAAGTCAGTCAAATGAACTCAGGAGTTTATTTACAAAGGGTTCCTGAATGACAACTCTATGCAAAACTGAAAACTGCCAAAATCACGGTGGAAAAATGAAATTCTATGAGGACATGCCTATGCATAATTTCAGGCATCAGGGCCTAGCCAGTGATTGCTAGGAAACCATAGCAACCAGGCAGATGAAGCTGGCAGGTTAGTCATCTGAGATGGGATGATCCTTGTAACGCAGGGTGGGTGGGTGATTTTTTTCACCAAGAACATTTGTATTAGACCATGCAAAATTATCAACAGAAATTAGCCTATTATATTTGGTCACCATTTAATTAAATCACCCCGACTTGATGGCCAGCGTGTAGGTGGGAAGTTCCCTGCCCCTCGTGTAAAGGGATGAAGTTGAGCTGTAAGCAGGACAAGTCTGTAGACATAAAACAGGCATACTTCCTCATTTATGGGCAGGAATGAAGCCCTAATGGATATAATATTTTAATAGTTGTATTCAACAACAGCTCCATCATTAAACAGGAATCTCACAAGAGCTTACTATGCTTTTGAACCCATACATTGAGACTATGTTAAAACAAAATAATTGAGGTAGATCATTAAATTTATTGCCCATTGGATGTACTTTCACAAAAAAAACACTACATATTTTAAAGAGTAATAAAAATGTATACTACAATAAGACAACTAATATATACTATCTAAGTTAAATGGCAAGCTTTTTTTGGCATTTTAAATTTAGAAACCTATGGTGTGTAAAAAAATAAAAATGCTGTTAAGTGATAGCTTTGTCAGATGTCTGGAACATGGAAATTCAAAATATTTAAATAAGCCCTACTTGTCAAAATTGGAACATGTCATTTACTCAATATAAATCCCAAGAGCATGAGAAACATATAAAAATTTAGATCATGGAAACATTAGGATTCATTTTATACTTCTGCAAAGGAAACAACCTATTCTTTCCGTGTCTACTGTAAGGGATTTAGTCTACAGCATAACGTAAAAAGGAACCACTGACCACTCATGAAATATAAGGCATTCTCTATATTTCTTCTCTTTATTACTCTCTTGAATATTTATAAAGCTAGGCTACACATTTTCCTGCATGAATTAGCTGTAAATTTCCAGTCATATTTTAGCCAAGTAAATACATCTTCAAGGAAAGACCTTTAAAAAAGAAGGGGGAATAGATTTTGAAGCCAAAATTTAAGCACGACTTCCTAGGTACTATTTTATCGGAGACACTTGGCTGTGATATCGTGAAGATAGAAAATAGCATTGAAGAAAAGCATTTTTATTAATTGACACTCAAGGCAATTAGGTCCATATATAGTTTTAATTAGAGAAATGAAGTTTTCTAAAGGTCTGAGTATTGTATATGGTTATAATCAGATTCCTCTGGTTGTTTAGCCAATACTGTAACACATGATAATTATTATATTTGCATTATATAAATGGAAGTTGAAACTTGACAAAGGGATGATGCTTTGATATTCTCTAACCTGATGGCATAGTGGTTATGCATTGGGTTGGAACCAGAAAGGCCAGTATTTCAAATACATAAGCCACTGTGTGGGAGAAAGATAGGTCTTTCTACTCTCATAGTTAAAGTCTTGGAAACCCCAAGAGGCAGTTCTACCCTGTCCTACAGGGTGGCAGTGAGTCAGCATAGACTTGAAGGCAGTCTCAGTGCACAAACTGTGTTGAAAAGGTGTCAAATACTCTGAAATTTGTTTCTCTTTGGTTTGACCAGTACTTGTTGCCCTGGAGTTAACAACCTCATTTGGGACAGAGTAGAATGGGGTCCAGAGCATTTTCAATGACTGGATTTTTCAGAATGAGATCACTAAGATTTTCTTTTGAATAACCCTAGCTAAGCTTGAACTTTCGACCTGTGGCTAGCTGCCAAATGCATTGACCATCTTTTTGCTGCACAAGGATTCTCTAATTTTCTTTACTGTCACTGAGTTTATCAAATACAACAAAATGAACAAAGATTCACTTTGATGTAGCACAGGGGGGAAAAAGAGTATAGTCTCAGTGCACAGGTTGTGTCAAAAAGGTGTCAAATACTCTGAAATTTGATAGAAAAGATAGAGGGACATTAAGACTTGACATTGCGTACCTAGCAGGTAGGGAGGGGCATGGTGAAAGTACACCGGTGGGATGCACATCTTTCCTTACACCATACAGTGCCCCCTTGTTTTGTTTGAAGGCCTGTCCCAGGGTTTCCATAAGCACAAAGAAGGATCTGGAATTCCCACTCTTTTCAATGTTGCCCCTTGTTTGTTTGAGCCACACAGTTGAATGTCCTTGCATTATCAACAGAAGATAGGTAAATATCTTCTGGTATTTCTGCTTTCAGCCATGATTCATAAATGTCAGCAATGACAGCTTCCCTTCTACATCATCTTCTGAATCCAACTTGAATTTCTGACAGTTTCCTCTCCGATTATGGTTACGATTCTTTTAAAAAATATTTTGCAAAAAATTTACTTTCATATGACATTAATGATAGTCTTTGGTATTTCCACATGCTGTTGGATTCCCTTTCTTCGGATGGACACAAATATGGATTTCTTCCATTCAGTTCATTGAGGAGCTCTCTTCCAAATTCTTGCCATAGGTGAGTGGTTGCTTTCAGTACTTCAGTGAGATGGTAACTCTTTACGGGAGTAGAAAGCCCCTTCGTTCTCCTTCAGAGATGGTGGCAGGCTCAAATTGCTGACCTCATCCTAGCTTAGCAGTCCAATGTATATCCATAAGACAGCCAACAAATTCCTTTTGAGGAGTTCTACACGGAAACACATAGGGTTACCATGAATTGGAATCAGCTTGATGACAACTAACATCAGTAGCAATAGCAAGTGATGGGAAAGTGAACAGAACTTCTAATCGATCCAAAGTGGACAAAAGGGAGTGAATAAATCCGAGCATCCATTTCATGAGCCCTCTATGTTATAAGACTTGATTACAAACAAAAAGCAGATTGAACTCATGCAGAGGAGCCCCAGGAGGTAAACCTGACAAGCTGCTTCCAATTAAAAACATAGTTTCATTCCACAACACATAGGGTCACCATGCGTCAGAATAGACTATATGATAACTAAAAACAGCAAGTCTTATGTTATAATGATGCTTTGATTTAGGTATTTATCACTTTTATAATGCCCATATAATTCACTGGGAAGTTGGGTCTATTTTCAATCTTAGGAGTTTCAAAAACATACTGTTTGCCATATACTGGATTTCAAATGTAGGCAAATCAGTGCTTTCTAGTCTTCTTGTATTTGTCTGGGTACTTTAGAGAAACAAATCAACAGAAACTCACGGATAAGAGAGAGTTTTATATAAAGTAAGTGTACATCAAGAAAATATCCAAACCCAGTGTTGCCCAAGCTACAAGTCCAACATTAACTCATTAACCCATATGTCCAACTCCAATCCACAAAGTCCTCCTCCATCTCACAAAACAGACACAATGATGCTGACTGCAGGAGGAAAGCCGAGTCAGTGAATGTGTAAACATCTCAGCGTTGACAGGGGTCTCCACATGGCTGCTCTAGCACCCAGGGCTGCACTGGGGTAGGTCCATGTGATTTCTCTTTGGGGCTGTCTGGCAAGAAGTCAGCCTTGCAAGTGAAGGCAGGGAACTGCTACAACTGGTGCAACCCTCACAAAGCAAGGGACCCGAGAACTAGAAAGGTGAAGCTCACTGAGCCATTTATCCCTCCGCTCTTCAGTTAACCCTGTAGGTATTTAATGGCCAGGTTGGCAAAATAAACTAACTACTTCACTCCTGAATAATAGTATTAGTTCAGAGATGGACACATGACAATATTTGGTTCAACCATACAAAAGAAAATTACTAATTGCCAGACAAAAGAAGATTCTTGTTTTTCAAGTCAACATAGAAACATCTTGGATATATAACTATGTAGTAGAATAAATGAATATATTTTAGGATCCAAGGCAAATATTCAAAACTGAAAATCAGATGTTTATATATAATTTGAATTTTACATAAGGCATCATAAGGGTTATTCATGAAAAAGGACTTCGTCTTGTTTCCTGGTATCCCTAAGTTAGATACTGTGACTTTTCAAATGGTTAAACAAACAACTCACTGCTGTGGAGTTGATTCTGACTCACAGTAACTGTAGACAGGATTTCCAAGACGGTACATATTTACGGTGCAAACAATTTCATCTATTCCTTGAAGGGCAGCTGGTGGGCTTGAATCTTCAATCTTGAAGTTAGAAACCGAATGGGACGCACATTAGTGTCCCTACCCCACAGGGACACTAGGGTTCCTTCAATGTTATACCACAGTAAGACCTATCTATTGGCACTATCGGGTAAATATTAGCTAGCTAATCTCAAGGTTGGTGGTTTAAACTACCTACTGATTTTGGGAGGAGGAGGCGGCTATCTTTCTCCCATACATATTACTGCCTTGGAAAGCCCGTATAGTGTTAGTATGAATGGGAACTGACTTGACGGCAGTGGAGTAGTTAGTAAAACTCAACACCGTCTCAAAGTAGTAACTGAAAATATGCAGTTCTAATGAGAATCTAAACTGAATCTGATTGAATAATTCCATCTTTCTTTCTCCCGGTCACTTAATGGTGGTGACCAAGTTGAGACCCTAGTTCTCTCTTTCTTTCTAAGCTTGATATCCATGGCTTCTAACCAGATGAAGCTTTCTACTCTCATAATGAGTTACAGTCTCTGAAACCCACAGGGGCAGTTCCACCCTGTCCTGTAATGCTGTGATGAGTGGAATTCATTCTATGGAAGTAAGTTTGAATTTTTACTCAAATAAGGAGAGGAAATATAGTTAAACTAGGAAGAACATTTTACATTGATTGCTAAATTTGGGCATAAGACGGATTTGTGCACTTTGGGATTGGAAAATAATTTAAAATTATGCCCACCCCCTTGGCCCTGGATATTTTCAAATATTCTTCAGAAACCTCAACCAGTAATATTTTATTGCACTTAATGTAACGTAGCACACGCTTTTTTCTTGAGTTCTTTTATAAATCATTTCACTTCACATTTTAAGTTCCCATTCACCTCAGGCAATCTCCTCAGGCAGGATTTTAACTCTCCAAGTCATCTTTCCATCCTCCGTGACCCACCTCTGATTCAAGGAAAACTGTCAATTGTTTTTGCCTCAACAAAGTAGATAAGTCATGCCAATGCAGTGATAACTCTTCTTCACTGCCATGCTCAAGCAATTAGTCAAATCATCACATTCTGATAGCTACTCCCTTGGTGGAATTGAGCACCACTACTGTAAGTCCCACTAATTTCTCCAAACACATATCACACCCATAAAAGATATCAATTCTCAGACTAAAGAAGCACAGCAAATTTTTACTAGAAGTGATTTAGTTTACAAAACATAAAGGCTCCAAATCTCAAATATAATTTCAGGAGAACATTGAATAAGTCTTAAAAAGGAAAAGACTAGACAAAGAACTAAGATATATAATCCTGATTGAAACAATTTCCACCAACTCTTAATGGTACTCATAGGTTTATGATGAATTGGAGGCTTAGCTAGAACAAATGAGGACAAAGGGAGCTGTCACAGAGCATGATCAATGGCAGAACAATATACAAAGTCATAGGCAGGACTACAGTAAAGGAAATGGAACCACAATAGCGAAAGCTATATTATGATGGACAGAAGAGCCAGTAAGAGTGACTGAGGACTTTCTGACCAATCAGGGCATAACTCATGACCATGCAACCCCAATTGGGCAATCTTCAACAAGGACACACCCAGACAAACACCTCTTCCCTGAGCTGGTTAGGATTGGTGGTAGTAATTCACTTTCTAATTCGCTCTGCCTGAGTTTATAGTCAGAAGAAATTCAATGGAGGCTTAATCCACAGGGGGACACTGAAAACTAATTTTAGACATTCAGTATAATCTACAGCCTTCTCTATAAGCCCAGTGGTCAGAATTGAAGCTTTAATCCATAAGTGCACAAACCCGAAGAGCAAATTATTGCTGGTACATCTGGGTGAAATTGTGAAATTTCTCCTTCATATGCCTCCAAGGGGGAAATGATCAGGAAGTTATAATAATGTGGGAAAAACAAAAACTTATTTGGCATTTTTGATAAGGATTAAAAGAGATGGGAGACAGACTGATAAGCTGTCAAATTTGTCTGTATGTCTATCTGAACCCAAAGAACAATAAAAGAAAAATGGTCTGTATACAAAATCTGTTAGATCATTCCAATGGACAATTTAAATAGTAGTAATTACTTATCCCATTCTTTGAGACGAGTTCTATGGTAACAACAAAAGGCTGTGTTTTTTTTGTGTGTGGAGGAAGACACCCTTAAAACAAACATGCTAACTCATTTTTGTGTTTGTTTCAATAAACCTACCTGTCTTTCTCAAACTGTCCCTTTCTGCCTTTCTAAACTTCTCAGGGAGATAGATAAGGGCTACTCCCTATCTCCTTGGGGTTTCTCTTTAGCAGTTCAATGGTCAGAAGTGTGGGGATTAAGCACTCAAAAAGCCATAAGTTTTCAGTGTTAGGGTAGAATTCAAACTGCAGGCCAAAGAAACGCTTTTAGATTCAGGTACTAAGATGTATGTTTTTTCTCTAGGTCTCAGTACTCTACCTTTTATATAATTTATTTATGTGTAATTCCTAAATAGCTAACTCTTTTTAATGGCATTTATGGAAAATTGGCACAAGAGTGAAGAGTACTCCTTTGCAGACAGCATGCCTTGGTTAAACCATAAATCTTACTAATCGTAGGGTCTTCTAGAAAATACTTAATTTTCTTGGGGTCAACCTTTAATTTTTTTTCATGCTTCATTATATTTCTCTTCTTTCAGTTCATCTTTGCATTTGAATTTTTGTAAATATATAAAAATTTATACATAAATTCAGTCAGGGAAAAGACCTAAAGATATATGTACAAATGAATAAAGGGGGAGGAATCAAGATGGTTTCCAGGTGGAATCACCCACCCAGTGCTCCTATTGTTAAAGCAGAAAGTTAAGAGGTAAGGAGGCCAATATTGGGAGGTTGGGTGCTAAAAATAGATTCAATGTACTAGGATCTGGTTCAGCCATCCCCCTGTGATTTTCACCCATGGAACAATTCAACAACTCACTGAAATTCTCTAAGTTCATTGTGTCTGCAGATGGGCTCCACTAATCCCTCATCAGATCCAGTGGGACAGCATCCACCGGCCATTCCTTTGCCCAAGATCCAAGACCTGCAGTGTGTAATAATTTCCCCAGGCTGCAGTCTAAAGGTGGTCATAGTCCCAGGCCCACAGAAAGCCTGTGAGAACTAGCTATAAGAACTCACCCAGGAGTTCTGCTCTCTGCTATCCTGCCCGCTCCTTCATTCCTAGGTTTTGCCTCTCCCCTCCCCAGCCCAGAGCCTTCCCAGCATGGGTAATGATAAATAATTAAACACTAATTTGCAGCAATTGCAGAGCCCCTTGGATATTTTCCCATGACGGAACTCAAATCCCTGGAGCAAAGCCTGCAGAGCAGTGCAAGAGAGAGCTGGGAGTGACATAGGAGTGCAGTTGGTTGGGGTGAGGAGGAATTCAGAATCAGTTTGCCCAAAACCCACTTGGTTAATCTGGTCTACCTTTCCTAGGGAATAGCTTGGCACAGCCCTGATACAAGATCAACCCACAAGCCCATTATTAAAAAGAAAAGAAACACTTTCAACCCCAGGCTATGTTCCTATGTGTAACTTTGTATTTAAGCCACAAGAAACCTAGTTCATTAATGTAGAATCACCATAACAAGAGAGGCAGAACCCAAATCCCTGGAGCACAGTACTGGCTCTACCAGTTTTGGGCTCAACAGAAAAGCTTTTAAAGACTGTAAATAGTGGCAAGGCAGTCCAAACCTGGTCCATGTACATGCTACAGGTCCACCCCCACCTGGTCCATTGGCATAAATATAGCTGCTAACCACAGCCCACCCTCTGAGACCCCCCACCAATGTCTGTCATTGAGTTGCTGTGGCAACTCACCTACACAGTAGTTCAACCCACCACCACAGTAGGATAGATAGTCCCCCCCCAAAAAAACCACTCACTAGTATCACAGAGAAAGAACTCAGGGCCCCTCAGTCTTCCATAAATATGGTGCCAAGTTCCTCCAAAGCAACACACAGACACAACATACCTCAAACACCCTCAACAAGAAAACAAGAAAAACACTACAGCGGAGGATGTCCTAAACCTAATAACACTCTTAGAAGAAATTGATGCTAATCTTCCACAAAAAGAGGTCTTCAGAATAATGCTTGGAGTAATACAGGGTCTGAGAAAAGCAAAGTAGACTAAGGATGATATTATAGAGGAGATGAAGTCGACGATTGAGGGGATGAAGCCCACGCACCAAAGAGAAATACAAGAATGAATGGAAGGGGTAACTGAAGCAAGACAAGATAACAGACCTCACCACCAGACTATAAGAAGCAGAGAATCATGCCAGCGATCTCAAGGACAATCAGACAGACTTCAAAATATGGGAAAGATGGTCAAACAAGGCAATCAAAAGGCAAAAGTAAACCTGAGAACAAGGACAGATGCTATGGAGCTTAATAATATTCGAATAATTGCTCTAACAGAAAAAGACACAAGGAAGAAATCAACAGCTAAATTAGTGAGGGAATTTTTGGAAGCAAAGTTCCACACTTTAATGAATGTGATTCAGACACTCATACAGAATGCAGAGGGGAAACAAATTAGACTAAACCCCTGGAGGAACTCACCAAGGCACATAATAGTGAAATTTTTGAATTTCGAGGAAAAAACAGAAAATTTTAATAGCAGCTAGAGATAAAAAGGCAGTCACATACAGTGCTCAAGTAAGAATATCCTCAGACCTATCAGCAGATACCATGAGGAGGAGATAGTGAAGTAACATCTTCTGAAAGCTGAAAGGAAAAAAATACCAACCGAAGAATCCTCTACACTGCCTAACTATCTATTAAGATAGACAGTGAGGTAAGAGTCTTCCCGGACAAGGGAAACTGAAAGAATATGCCATAAGACTCAACCCTGTGGAAAATCCTTGCTGACTCACTGTGGTCAGAAGACCAAAATCCACCAAGCACAAGCAGAAGACTGCCGTACAGAGAAACTCCATCCAGAAGTCAACACACCAAAAACAACTACCAAGATAACATTTCCTGAGAGGGAAAAGAAAGTTAGAATGAAGATCTCCACATAAACACAGCACACTGATATAAAGGAAGATAGGAAAACACACAACACAAAAGGCACAAGAGGAAAGCAGTGAATCCAGAGATTGTGGTAATACCTTTGAATGCCAATGGCATGAATTCGCCCATTTAAAGACAAGGGCTGCCAGACTGGCTCAGAAAACATCACCCACCAATATATTGCCTGCAAGAGACACATCTTAAGCTCACAGACAAAAACAGACTAAGAATTAAAAGTTGGCAGAAAATATATCAATCAAACAGCAACTTAAAAAAAGCAGGGGTTTCAATCCTAATCTCTGGCAAAATTGATCTGAAGGTGCAAACCATAACAAGAGACAGGATGGGCCCTACATAATGCTCAAAGGATGAGTCGACCAGGAATCAGTGAGCATTATAAATATATATGCACCTAACAACAGACCCACAAAATTAATCAAATAAACTATTCAAAATTTTAAAAATGATATCATATACTCAACAATCATAGTGGGTGACTTTAATACATTGCTATCACAGAAAGATGGATCACTTGGAAAGAAGCTCAGCAAGGAGGCTAGAGAGATAAACACTAAAATTGGGAAACTAGACATGATAAACATTTATAGAGCTTTCCATCCAAATGCAAAAAAAAATTTACATTCTTTTCATGTGCACATGGCTCATTTTTGAAATGACCACATGCTGGGACACAAGACGAGCCTGAGTCAATTCAAACACATAGAGGTCACTGAGATGCCCCTTTCAAACTACCATGCCCTAAAGCTGTAGATCAATAAAAGGATGACCAGAAAAGCAAGGGCAAACAACTGGAGGATTGATAAAGGTTTTCTGTAACAAGACTAGGTACTGGCCCAGATTAGAGAGGAAATTGAGAAGCTTTAAGAAACTAATGAGAATGAGAATATGACATACCAAAACCTATAGATATAGTAAAAGAAGTTATCTGAGGAATTTTGATTGCAATTCATGCTTAAGTGCAAAAGGAAGAGAGACTTTGACCGATATGCTATCACAAAACCACCAGCAACTAGAAAAAAATCAACAGAACAACCCTTCCAATAGCAAAAGGAAAGAAGTAATAAAACTCAGGGCAGTTAAATGAGTGGGAAGAAAAGAGAATGATGAAAAAATAATCACTACAGCAAAAAGCTGGTTCTTTGAAAGGATCAACAGTACTGACAGAGAGCTGACAAGCCTAATCAAGAAAAGGAAGGAACAAACATCAATAACCAGGATGAGAGATGAAACCAGTTAAGTCACAATGGACCCCAACGAGGGTCCCAAACGGATAATCACAAAGAACTATGAGAGTCTGTATTCTAATTGATTCAACAACATGGAAGACATGGACGAATACATGTAAAATCCCTCCCTAAATTACCCCAATAGAGGTCAAGAACCTCAACAGACCCATACCAAAAGAAGAAATAGATATGGTAATCAAGACACTACTAAACACACACTACAACACACACTAAAAAAGTTCATGAACCAGACGGCTTCACAAGATAATTCTAACAAGCATTCAGGGAAGAGCTGACACCAATCCTCCACAAATCATTCCAGAGATTAGTAAAAAATGGCAAACTCCCAAACTTATTCTACAAAGTCAATATAACTTTGATACCCAAACAGGGTAAGGATCTCACAGAAATACAGAACTACAAACTTATGTATCTAATGAACGAAAATGCAAAAATCCTTAACAAAATATTGGCCAATGATATATAGAACATATCTTCCACCATGATCAGGTGGGATTCATCCCAGGGAAGCAGGGATGGTTTAACATCCAAAAATCCATCAATATTATACACCACATTGACAAGAAAAAAAGTAAAAGAATCCCATGATAATATCTGAGGACACAGAAAAAGCATCTGATAACATCCAACACACATTTCTAAATAAGACACTGAAGAAGATAGGAATGGAAGGAATATTCTTCAACCTAATGCTAGCTATGTAAGAAAAGCCAATATCATTGTCAACAGAGGAAGGACTGAAACAACCCCAATGAAAAAGGGGACCAGACTGGATTCCCTTATTCCCACTTCTAGTCCACATTGTACTGGAGGTCATAGCCAACAACATAAGGCAGCAGAAGAACATTAAAGGTAACCATCTGGGAGAGGAGGAGGTGAAACTATTTACAGATGACATGATTCTACACATTGAAAACCCCAAACGCTCCATAACGGGAGCACTGGCAGTGATAGAGAAATATGGAAGCCTGGCAGAATACAAAATCAACAAACAGACAAGATCTTGGAAGAAGAGATCAAGAAGGCAGTACCCTTCACAATAGCCAAGAACAAAATAAGATATCTAGGGATATAGCTAACAAAACGCCCAAAAGAATTATACAAGGAAAAGTACAGAACCCTCCTACCAAAAGTGGAGGAAACCAAAAGTGACCTCCACAATTGGAAGAATATCCCATGGTTGTGGATTGGAAGATCATATAATAAAGATGTCAATATTCCCCAAGGTACTATAGCAGTTTAATGCTATCCCGATTCAAATACGAACAACCTTATTCAAAGGAGTGGAAAAACTGACCACCAATTTCATTTGGAGAGGGAAGAAGCCCAAAATTAGCAGAGAACTCAAGAAGAAGGGTAAAGTTGGAGGGCTCACTTTACCTAACTTTAACACCTATAACACAGCCAAACAGCATGATACCGGAATAATGACAGAGAGAAAAGAACAGAAAACCCAGGAATAAAACCATCAGCATATGGACAACTTATCTTCCACAAGGGCCCATAAACACCAAGTGCGAGTTGAATGCCCTCTTTAACAAGTGGAGCTGGAAACAATGGATATCCACATGTAGAAAAATTAAACAAGACCCTTCCCTTACCCCATGCACAGGAACAAACTCAAGGTGGATCACAGACCTAGAAGTAAAACCCCAAATTATCAGAACCATCAATGAAGGAATTGGGACAAACCCAAGAACTGTGGCCCAAGGAATACATAGGCTAACTGCAATAGGGATACATACAGGTGAACCTGAAATTAACAAGTGGGATATACTAAGGATAAAACACGTGTGTGTGTGTCGAAAACTTCCGTAAGTGAGTAACAAGAGAACCCACAGATGAGGGAGGATTTTTATCAATGACACAGCAGACAAAGGGCTTATTACTAAAATCTGAAATACCTTCCTAACCCCCTGAGGAATTGGGCAAAGACCTGATAAGAAGTTTCACTAAGGAGGAGACCTAAATGGCCAATAAACACATGAGAAAATGTCCCTGATCATTGGCCATCAGAGAAATGCAAATTACAACAACCATGAGATACTACCTAAAATCCTTGACTATAGCCCAAATCAGAATATCAGAGAGCAACAAATGTTGGAGGGTCTGTAGTGATACAGGATCTTTCCTCCACTGGTGGTAGTCATGTAGAGACATGTAACCATGTGGAAAGCCATCTGGCAATATTTAAAGCAAATGGAAATCTAGTTAAGTTACAACCTAGCAATCCCTCTACTGGCCATATACCCAGAAGAGGTAAGAAGTAGACCAGGAGAAAAAAAAAAGGGTGAGAAGGGGTGAGGGGGAAAATGAAAAAGAAATATACCATGAGCAATTGTCTGCGCTCCACTGTTTATTACGGTGCAATTCACAACCAGAAAGAACTGGAAACAACCTAAATGTCCACCGATAGACGAGTGGGCTAGAGAACTCTGGCAATACACAAAATGGAGTAGTACACATCTCAAGAAAGCACTGATGAACACATGAAGCACATCATCTCACCAGAAAAGTTGGAGGAAATTATGGTAAGCGAACTTAGCCAATCACAAAAGAACAAGTAAAACATGAGTCCGCTGTGGTAAGCATAATCAACACAGTGGGTATAAAAGGAAAGACACTTATAGCACACTATACAGGTTGAGGTACAGGCATTCAGGAAGGGGACAGACCAAACCCAAGGATATACATCTTATCCCAGCAAAAAAGAAAGGGAAACTGGGGGACGGGGGTGGGGGTGGGGTGTTAAACAAAAGAGGGAGACAATGGCATTGGGGGAGCAGGGCCCTAATCCACTCAGGGAGAATGTATTATTTATGTCTCCACAGCAATGGGAGTGTGAGTACAGAACCCAGCACGCCATGCCAAACTTGACAACACAACCACATGGAACAACTCATGAACAGAGAGGTCTACAGGGCCAAACTGACCACCTCCCTAGAAGTATGTGCTAACATACAACACTAAACCTACAGAGGGGACAGGGGGCGGTCTGCTGTGCACATACAGAAGTAAACTGAGTAGGAAGAATAGAGAATGAGGGACTAGACCTTAAACTGGCACACCAATCCCTGAGGACAGTATCCCTGCACAGAGCTGCTAAGGCACAGGGCGGACTGTAGGGCTGACAGAAGCTTGAGAGATGATGTCCCCTCGCTGGAGCAGATGTGACAGAAGACAAAACCAGGGACACATGGCCAGGAGTGATTCCAGTCCTATCCTTCACAATGGGGTGAACCAAGAAGGGAACATAACAGATCAGCAATGGGAGCAAAAACAAAGGCATAAAGTTCCTGAGAAGCCCCCCAAATAGCTTTCAGGCTAGGAGAGGCAGTTGCCAGAATCGCCCAGGACCAGTAAGAAAATAGTTACAACGGTCAGCGGACCTGGAATTATGTATGATTTTTCTTTTTTCTTTGCTTGTTTTTTATTGTCTTTCTCTTTGAAGTTTTGATTTCTTTTTGTTTTGTCTCGTTATTTTTGTTTTGCCAACCTATATAAGGTAGGCATAGGAAGCAAGCCTGAGGAGAAAGCAACAGGACCAATGGTTCTGGAGGAACTTGTGGGGAGGAGGAGGGAGGTGAAGGGAGTGGTGAGCAAACAATGCCATAGACATGGGAACAACTAGGGAATTACAATCAACAACAAGGAGGATGTACATATCCTGGTGGGGTTGGGGAAACACTAATCTAACTGAAAGGAATTACTAAGAGGCAGAAGAAGGACTGACATGATAGTGGAGCTGGAGGAAGGTAAAAGGAAACAAAGGAAAGATCTAGGAAGCAAAGCTATGGGTAAAGGTATATACATAGGTGTGTATATATGTAAATACTTTAATTCATTAAAATAGAGGTATTGGCCTATGTACATATATTTATATATCAATACATTGAGGAAGTCAACCGACATTGGACCTCTGCCAAGACCTCCCTCAACACAGGAACACTTTGTTCTAACAACGTGGCATTCTCTGGTTCTCATCCTCCCAACATGATCCCTGAAGACAAAATGGGTGCATAAGCAAATGTGGTGAAGAAAGCAGATAGTGCCCGGCTATAAAAAAAATATATCACATCTGGGGTCTTAAAGACTTGAAGCTAAATAAGTGGCCATCTAGCAGAGAAGCAACAAGCTCATATGGAATAAGTACACCAGCCTATGTGATCATGAGGTGTTGATGGAGTCAGGTAACAGGCATCAGAAGACCCAAACAAAAACCATATTGTTGAGAACAAGGGTGGTGGGAGCAGAGACCCAAAACCTATCTGTAGATAATAGGACATCCCCTCACAGAAGCATCATAAGGAAGGGATGAGTCAACCAGTGTACAGTATAGCACTGATAAAACACACAATATTCCTCTGGTTCTTTGAGGCTTGCTCACCCTCCACTATTGTGACCCCACCTTTCAGTTCTGGCTAGACTTGTACAGATAAGAGCTCATGACACATGGTCCCCAGGTCAGATAAACCTCTCAGGAACAAAAATGTGAGTGGGGGGAGAGGGAAAACTGATTGAAATTATCTATACATTATACCACCACCCTACTCCACGAGGGACACAAACAACAGAAATGTGGATGAAGATGAAGGGGGACACGAGGGGGACAAACAACAGAAATGTGGATGAAGGGAGACAGGTCAGTGTAAGATATGAAAATAATAATAATTTCTCATTTATCAAGGGATCACAAGGGTGGGAGTGTGGGGGGAGGAGGGAAAAAAGAAGAGTTGATGCAAAGGTTCAAATATAAAATAAATGTTTTGAAAATGATTATGGCAACATATGTACAAATATGGTTGATACAATTGAAGTATGGATTTTTATAAGAGCTGTAAGAACCCACAATAAAATATTTTTAATTGAATAATATGATTAGAATCACATGGGTGACACATTATTCCACAATAGTGTTCAGGCTGCATTATTGAGTTGGATATTGTATCTGGTAACTTCCATATTAGAGTTTAAATTCTGAGTACTGGTTTTCAGAAGGTTTTGGTTTACAAATAAAGCCATAAATCCATTTTTGAGTCTCCACATAGATTCAGCCTCCTTTTATCTCTTTCTTACCATTAACCAGGAATATGAATTAATTTGAAAGTGGATTATTACCATTCCCCTAGCCAGTCCAGGGAGGGACTCTCTAGCTCTTGAGGACTTCCCTAGGTGGGCCCTTGATGGAATTTGGGGCACTAAGGTGCACGCGATTATGAGTCATATCCTGACTGCTGTAGTCAGAGGGCCCTAAACAAACCTTGCAAACTTTTATCTCTAGAATAATGGGCACATTCCAATCATGGTCCCTTTACTTTCTCTGTAGTTCCACCTGCAACTGTGATGGAGTGATCTATCATAAATCATGCTTTTATCAGTTTCCCTTGTAGTTCCTTGTCCTCTGTAAGGGTCCATCTTACTATAAACCCTTGGACACCATTATGGTCTCATGCCTATGGTATCCCTCATCTAGGTAATGTGTCTTTGTCCTATTTAAGGCTTAATAAATGCATATCTATAATTATACTTTGGTTTTATATATATTCATTACATTTAATTATATTTGGGATATTTTTTTCTTCCCTACAACATCTCAAGCAATATATAGCCTACTATTTAGGGATATTTTAAAAATCTAGGTAAAAGGTATTAAGAAATTTATTCTAGATGAACAAGCCTGGGCTTAGAAATAGGATGAGTCATTCAAAAGTATGTAAAAATAATTACATGTTAAAAATATATTGGGAAGAGAACCTGAGAAATAAAATGTGCCTCATTTGGTCACCTTGTGTTTGAAATCCCCAGAGGGCACCAGGGTCTGATTTTCCAATTCACAATTGTTTATGTAGATAGATAAAAATCAGATATATTTTCATGAAGCTATAATAGCTAAGAAAGAAATTATACAGAGAGAATTAGACTACGGATACACACATAGACTGAGAAGTTAATGATTTAATAAATTTTACAAAGCTGATTCATTTTTTAAAGAGCCCTTCTTAACCTGTATAAGTGCCAGGCCCCACAAAGCATACCCCCCTTATTTTAGTGTTCATTTTCCTGAAAGCAGTCCAGTGATAAAAACTAGTGCATGTCATTCATTTAGGGTCTGACTCTAGGAAACCGAAGAGAGGGAGCAGGGGAGCCAGACAAGGAAAAAGAGAATGCCAGTGTAAGATTGTATTATCAAGGTTGCTGCTATTATCAGTGAAGTTCAAACATTCCAGGAATTTTAAGAAGCATAAAAATTACCTTTTACACATATCCAACTAATAACCAAAAACAAGACCATTTAACCTCCAATTTCTACACCCCACTCTTACAGTATTACCCCACAGGTTAACTCTCCATTAATTCCTGCGCTGACTAAAGTAAACACAGACCAGGAATGCCCTGCTGCAGAATGCTGAAAGGCAGTAAGCACTAAAGTGGGACACTGGCAATCAAGGTGTGCCTGAACTGTCCACCAGGAGGCACACTGAAGTTAGAGGAGGATCAAATGCATGGGAAATGGTTATGAGGGATAGCTGCTATAAATCCAGTGGGTCTAAGCACAAAGATTTCTTAGATACCCATATTTTGCATGCAAGAAAGGAGAAGGAGAAGAGTTTGAAGGTTTGGAAGGTAAAAAGAAAATTAATGGAGTATTAGAAAATCCAAGAAGCAAAGGAAGCCCAAAGTGCTCAGGAATGATGTCCTTTAAAAGTTTCACTGAATGAGACTAAAGCAAGAAAATTGACTTTATAGAAATAGTCAAATCTGAAAAATTGAGTCAAAAATCACATTCAAACAAACGAAAATAAGCAACTCATTGCCATCAAGTCAAAGTAAAAATGATGAATACTTTATCTGTCTGCATTTTAAGCTAATTCTATTACTTAACATCCTTATAGGCAAACACCTTTGACTTCCTAAGGGGATGAAATGAGTTCATATAAGTCCATAGATTATCTGGAACATGGTGAATGCTATGGAATGTTCTTTCATTATTATTACTGTTGTTAGCAGAAGATTGTAAAATCATAATGAACAGTATAATAGAAAGTCATGTAGAGTTTAAAAAAGAAAGTCAAGAAGACAAATTTTACTTAAATCAGAATATAGCATTAGTTGCATGGTGATAGCAAGAAATTTGGGGAACTCCAGATTAAAACCAAAACCAAAACCGAAAAAGACCAAGCTGGAAGAAATTCTAGGGTTCTCCAGGGAGAAGTCAAGAAGGTTGAAAAGCTTAATGGTTGGAATAATATAGACTAGAAAGGGTTGTTCTTAGTAGCCAGAGAACAGATAAACAGTTAAGAAACAGAGCTAAGGAGATTGCTTTCAAAGAAGAATTTCGGAGTAGGGGATATTGGAAGCAGGAAAATTCTAAGGTCCATAGATAGGCATGACTTTATCTGTTATGACAAAAGGGAAAAGAGTGAACATTTCAGAATTACAGAATGGTAACACTGACACTTCACAACTTATAGATCTTCATACGTCTCAAAGCACTGCAAACACACACACACACTCAAGACTGGGATATTTATTATCTTGAGTTATCAGGAAGCTAAAGGTGTGAAAAGATAATTAGCAATGATAAGCTATAGTTTTATTATTCTATTAGTGATTATACTAATGATTGCATCTTTAATTAATAATTTGTGACTGATTTACAGATAATGTGTTCTAATTAAAAGTGATTTATTCTAGAATATTCTTCAAATTCTTTTATAAAATAAAAAGTACCAAGAATCAATCTCAATGTCCATTACTGATAGGCTCTAACTGACGATCCTATTTCTCTTGTCTCTCTCACACAGATTTGCTTGGTACTTTCAAATGATGAACTGCCATCTATTGCAACCTATTCCCATTTTAATCCTCATAGCAGTCATTTCCCTATGGTTTCAGTGTCTGCTTAAGGCATACATAGGAAATATGTGCTACCCTTGCTTTTGGCCATCAGTGGGCAGCTATCAGAATATTAAAGATATTTCTAATTTTACTACACAAATTATTTTTGAGAGTATAAGCATCGATCACTTACTTTTTTCATTAGCACAGAACATTACACACTCAGAGATACATTCACCTCACTGCCTTCTAGTTTTCTCAAAAGATTATTTCTAAGTGTAATTGTTTTATACGAAAGAGTGAACACTCAGATGTTACCATGGTTTTGACTGTTGAAAATCGATATGAATATGCTCTTACTATCCAAGCAGGAATATAGAAAGAAGGCACATTGTGCTCCCACATGGGTAACAATTTTAGGATCAACCTTTGCTGTGGACGATTAATTTTATCTGAGGAGCAGCCTTCTTTGAATTAGTTTTTAAATGAACAGTTACCACCTTCTACGAACACAAGGTTTGTAGAAATTTATGGAAAATTCTCTTCCCGGGAATTTGAGTAGAAAATGCTAAAACGGAAAATGGGGAGGCATGCATGTTCTTTACTAAGAAAATAAGAACATACCTCTTATCACTTAAAAATTATTAACTCTTTCAAAACTCTATTTGGAAATTTGAGTTCACTTAATTATTGAGTTCACTTATCATTTTGGTAGCAAAATAAATTACAGAGGAAAATACTCTTCGATTTGTTGTTGTTGTTGTTGTTGTTGTTTTCAAGTGCCATAGAACCAGTTCTGACTCATAGCAGACTCACAGAGAGCTTAGCACAGCAGGTCCTGCGCAGTGCTAAAATTGGTCTTATGTTTGAACCCATGATTGCAGCCACCGTGTTCATACATTTTGTTCAGGGTCTTACTTTTCAAAGCCCTGTTACTTTACCAACCCTGATGTCCTCGACCAGGGACTGG
Source organism: Echinops telfairi (assembly GCF_000313985.2). Classification (NCBI taxonomy): domain Eukaryota; kingdom Metazoa; phylum Chordata; class Mammalia; order Afrosoricida; family Tenrecidae; genus Echinops; species Echinops telfairi. Next base: position 6,257,790 of record NW_022107432.1, on the reverse strand, counting down.
TCTCTCCTGAGAATATGTTCAAAATATGTGATGTGAAGTCTCGCCATCCTTGCTTCTAAGAAGCACTTGGGCTGTATTTTCTCCAAGGCAGATTTATTTGTTCTTTTGGCACTCCAGGACTGTGGTAGTTTCATAATCTGTTGTCAATTTGAGAGGATAAAGAGAGAAGGGGTGGAGTTTAGCCTGTCAATCAGATGGCAGCTTGATTACCTAATTTGGAGGTGCTAAGGAGATAAATAGCTCGCACTCTCCCTGCAAGACATCCTCGTTGACAAGGCACATGGAGACAGGTGGATGGCAGCCAGAGCCTTGGAGCTGGAGAATCCACATGGAGACCGCTGCCAGCACTGAGATGCCTACAAAGCCACTGGATCCACAAGACTTCCCACCCATTGGATTGTGATCTTCCTGCATTTGGCGTTATTGTATGTATTTCGTGAGTCTGAAGAGGACTGTATAGATTGGTATTGGACATAATGGTTAATATCGGACTTATGTACTTGATCTGGACTGGCCTGGGATGCTTTCTTAATGAACTATTTCTCTTTATATAAAGCTCTTTCTTATACACATATGAGTGTCTATGAATTTGTTTCTCTAGTCAACCCACACTAACACAATGATACTTTCAATATTCTTTACTGACACTGTAATTAAAAGTTATCAATTCTTCTTCAGTCTTCCTTATTCGATGTCCAACTTTCACATGCATGTGAGATCATTGAGAATTCCATGGCTTGGCTGGGGTGCACCTTAGTCCTTATAGTAACATCTGTGGTTGTCAACACCTTCAACAGTTCTTGTGCAGCAAATTAAGCCAATTTAATGCATTATTGATGTCTGGACTGCTTCTTCCATGAGTGTGATTGTGGACTCAGGCAAGATAAAATCCCTCACAACTTCAATTCTTTATTAAATGGCCATGGAAGTGAACTATCTGACCTTCTTTGGCTTTCCTAATGCCATGAGACATGCCTCCAGGCTCCATACTTCATTATCTATTCTGACACAAAGCACTCCTCCCCTACGAAATCTATGCTGGGTTTGATCATTCATTGCAATGGCTACATAGAACTCAGGGACAATACTCACTATTAGAGTTGGTTAGGGAAGTCAATGGGTTCCCACAAGTTGGGATTAGAAAATAGTAAGGAAATTGTCCTTGATCTCCCAAGTTAGAACCCAAGTTCTTCCTGATCCTCCATCTCTCAGCCACATGATCCCTGGATTCTGCATCCATTGGCAAGGAAGGCAGCCTGCCTGTCACTCTGTGTATTGAGTGAGGTCAGGTGAGGAGAGGGCACTCCAAAGTTTCAGCACTGCTTCTCTGAGTCTCTGTGCCATCCTCTGATGCTTCTGGTTTCCACAGCCAGTCACTTCCAACAGTGCTCTTCCAAGGTCCTGGGGTTTCTCCCTCTACTTCTGCTTCAAAGATGGCTTATCCTTGTCACCAGGGGGATGGTAATGAAAACTGACCAGTTCTTTCTATTATTGTGACACGTGCCCTATTAGCATAGTCCCAACCAATCATTTGGTAGGAGTTACAGAGACTTGGGTAGAAGAATCACATTTAGAAATTTCACTCCACCATCAGTAAATGTCTGCTTAACTATTATATTAAATATAAAACCATAGTTTAATTCTATGCCTTATTCATTCTCATCCTATTTATAATAAATTTTAATACACATTTTTTTCAAAATTTTAGTTCTCCTATTTCTTGAGCAGGCTTCAAAAAGTTTGTGAACACAGACAATTAAAAGGTAGTGGAATTATCCCATGAAATTACAAAACTGACTTTAAACATGAAAATACAGCAATGATGATGACATTCCCACTTCAATCACCACCATGGAACTTACTCAGTGTGTCAAATTGTCTCTACATAGGGTTTCAGAGACAGAAAATCTTTACAGGAAGAGACAAGCTTAGATCTCTCCTGCAAAGCTACTGTTATTGTCGTTGTTAGATACCATCAAATCTGTTCCAAGCCATAATAACACTATGCAAGACAGAACGAAACACTACCTGGTCCTGTGCCATGCTCACAATCGTTCATATGTCTGAGCCCATTGTTGTAGCTCCTGTGTTAATACATCTTGTTGAGGGCCCTCCTCCGTTTCCTTGCCTCTTCACTTTACCAAGCACAATGTCCCTGTTCAGGCACATGTTCAAAGTATGTAAGATAAAGTCTTTCCATGCTTGCCTCTAAGGAGCACTCTGCCCATACTTCTTCTAAAACAGATCAGATTGTGATTGTATCATCCATGTTACTTTCAATATTCTTCTCAAGCACCACAATTCAAATGCACCAATTCTTCCTTGTTTTCTTTATTCAATATGCAACCTTCACAGGTATATGAGGCCACTGAAAATAACGTGGTTACTCTACATAGCAACATCCTTGCTTTTCAATACTCTAAAGAGGTCCTGTGCTACAGATGACCGTAATGCAATATGGCTGTTGATGGTTTGACTGCTGCCTTCATGAGCACTGATAGTGGATACGAGAAAGACAAAATCCTTGACACCCCCTCCCCCCCCTCCCATTTAACATGTTCTTACTTGGTAAATATCATCCTGGGATTCTCTACTTTGAGCCAAGGTCTATCTGGCATCACCAATTATTCACTTGTCCCACGTCTTGTTCTGAATCAGGCCTAAACCTCTGGCAGCTCATTATCAATGTATTGCTGCAAATATTGTTGCATGATCTTCAGCAAAATTTTACATGCATGTGATATCAATGATAGTATGATATAGTTTGAGCATTCTTTAAGGGTTACCTTTTCTGTGATGGGAACAATATGGATCTCTTCTAGTCAATTGACCAAGCAGCTGGCTTCCACATTTACTGGCATAGACAAGTGCATCCAGTGCTTCACTGAGTGGTTGAATCGTTTCAGTTGTTATTTCATCAACTCCTAGAGCCTTGTTTTTGGTTAATGCTTTCAGTGTGAGCTTGAAATTCAAAAAGTTTGTGAGCACAGAAAATTAAAAGGTAGTGAAATTATTCTAATTACCTTTGGAATAATTCGTTCAGCAACATTGGTTCTTGCCTCTATGCTACAAACTAAAATGGTGGCACGTTGACTAATCCTTTTCTGTACAATGACTTTGTGTGTTCTTTCCATCTTTTTTTTCTATGCTTCCTGCAACATGCAATATTTTGCCCATAGAATCTTTCAATACTACAACTTGAAGCTTGGATATTTTCTTGAATACCTTTTTAGTTTCAGATATGCAAAGTGTGCTCTTCCTTTTTTGTTTTCTTACTCTAGGTCTTTGCACATTTCATTAAAATATTTTACACTGTTTTCTCAAGTTACACTTTGAAATATTTTCTATTCAGCTATTTTGACTTCATCTTTTCTTCTATTTGTTTTAGCTATTCTATAATATTAAAAAATCATTTTATTGTGTCAAGCACATTTGTACATATGTTGCCATCATCATTCTCAAAGCATTTTCTTTCTACTTGAGCCATTTGTATCAGCTCATTTCCCCCGACTCACCCTTTCTCCCTCATGAACCATTGTTAATTTATAAGTTATTATTTTTTTCAAGTCTTACACCGACCCCTGTCTCTCTTTACTTACTTTTCTTTTATCTGTGCCCCTGAGAGGGGGTTATATGTTGATCATTTTGATTGGTTCCCCTTTTCCCCCCACCTTCTCCTTGCCCTCCTGGTATCGCTACTCTCATTATTGGTCCTGAGGTGTTTATCTCTCCTGGATTTCCTGTGTTGCGATCTCTTATCTGAACCAGTGTACATGTTCTGTTCTAGCTGGATTTTTAAAGTAGAATTGGGGTCATGATAGTGGGGGGAAGAAGCATTAAAGAACTAGAAGAAAGTTGTATGTTTCGTCAGTGCTATATTGCACCCTGACTGGCTCACCTCTTACTTGTGATCCTTTTGTAAGGGGATGTCCAATTGACTACTGATGGGCTTTGGGTCTCCACTCCACCCTCCCCTTCATTCACATCGGTATGATTTTTTGTTCTGAATCTTTGATGCCTAATACTTGATCCCATAGACATCTCATGATCACACAGGTTGGTGTGCTTCTTCCTTGTGGGCTTTGTTGTTTATCAGCTAGATGGCTGTTTGTTTATCTTTCAGCCTTTAAACCCCCAGATGCTATCTCTTTTGATAGCTGGCACCATCAAGTTATTCTATGATTAAGGAAAGTTTCAGAGTCTCTTCTGACATCCACTTTGATTTTTTCTTTCTTTTTTGCCTTGTTAATAATCTTTTGTTTTCTTCATAAATGATGTCCTCGATGTCCTCCCACAGGACTGGTATCTTTAGTCAGGTCGTCTGTCATTAGTGTTCACTGCATCCATCAAATCTGTTCTTGAGATGTTCTCAGGATTCATGGGGGTTTACTCAAGACCATACTTTGGCTCGGTTGTTCATCTGGGAGCTCTGCTGAAACCTGTTCACGTTGGGTAGCCCTGCTGCCCTTGAAGTACCTGTTGAAATAGCTTCCAGCAACAGAGGAACACAAAAGCCACCATAGTACAACAACCTAACAGACAAATGGTGGCCGAGAGACTGGTGGGTTTGAATAGCTGACCTTGACAGCAGGCCTCCCTTGGGAGGGTGATGATGTGAATCCTGACAACATCTCCATAAGGTATGCCTCATTTTAAAGACAGAGCATTTGCAAAACTGAGATTAAGTAACCTGCCAAGTTTGCATCCTTCTTCACAGCCAGGAAACAAAACTAAAGTATCTGATTCCAGAAGTTATAGCATCAAGACTCACACAACACTATCCACTAAGCCATCATCACATATTTCATTTAAAAATCAAAAAATATAGTCTATGTTAGAGGATCTCTTTGGAGTACAGATCTCTTATGGAAAGGGTTAACACGTTTTATGCTCTATGGACCATGTGTCTCAGTAACAAATATTCAACAATCCTACTGTAACACAAAAGTACCATAACAATATATTGATAAATGAGGTTTTCTGTGCTCTACAATAATATTACAAAATTCAGAGTTTCATGGACCTCACATTTCTGGAATCTTCTTTATCAGTTCAAATTTCTTCCATAAATTGAATTATTTCCAAATTGAAATTGGGAATTTTATTTTTTTCTTAAAATCAGTCTTATGAATCATCATTTGAATATACTATTATGTGCAATCAAATTGATTCTAACTCAATTTGATAGAGCAGAACTATCCCTTAGGGTTTCCTAGATTATAATCTTCATGGGAGTAAACTTGAGATAGTACTTTCAACTTTATAAAAAATGACCAGGCCTTTTCTTCCGTGGAACCACAAAAAATTAATCGTTTATACAGATGAACCGAAAATAGCACGCTCAGATTTTTCAATAAAAATGATGCAGGCAAGAAGGCAATGGAATGATATATACAAAAGCTTGAAAAAAAGGGGGGGGGGAAACTACCAATGAAGAAACATATCTAGTAAAACTATGCCTCAAATATAAGGGATTATGAAGATATCCCAGACAAGAAAGAACTTTAAAATTTTGTAAAAGCAAAGCTGACCTTACTAAAATTCATAAAGAGAATTCACTGGCTGGAGAATAAACACAGAAAAAGCAACCTACAGTCAGTATACAGGACACCATCCTTGATATTTTATGCTTTATTGATCATGTTGTCTCTAATTGCTGACTAGGGTTGGAATCTGCGTACTTAACTATTGCTGGGACTCTTTTAAATATAATAGAGTATGTTTATTTGAAATGTACATTTTGATGTGTTTTTATGAGTTGTATACCAATGTAAACAAATAGCATCACCATGAATAAATAGAATTTATTTCATCTCAATTTGTAATTATTTTGTGCTCTTTTCTAAATAATCACTATGCTCATATCTATTACCAGGTTAACTATTCATCTACTTTCTTTCACAATAGATTATTGTGTATTTTAATACATATGTGTATGAACTCTTATATGCCTTGATTATTTCTTTCTTAATATTTTTCCAAGTCTACTAAAGTTGTTGCATAGAAATGTATTCATTATTTTTATTTTTCAATAGAATCCATTGTACAAATATAACAGGACTTGTCTGACCACTCATTTATTGGTAGATATGATATTAAGTTTTGTGTCAGCTTGGCTGAGCCGAGAGTCCCAGTAGTTTGGCATTGGGGTTTCACCATGATGAGATCTTACATAATATAAACAACCCCATGATGGGTTCTACTGTGAGGAGCCAAGTAGTCTGTGGACGATTAGGGCTTACTGAAACCCTTTAATCACGCCCTGATGATTTTTTGGCTATGTATGTATGTGACTTCAGACATAAGTAAATGTGATGGCTTCTTCATATTTGTCTGGATTCTGCATCTGGTTCACACACCTCTAGTTTTTGAAACTCAACCCAATTGCCTGCCATATTGCTCATCAACCCGCAGTCCATCAGAATGTGCCAATCTGACCTGCCAAAGTTAGATTTATCCACCTCTGCATCCACCTGTCACAGTCTTCCTGCTCTGTCTTCTTGTTTCTTGGTTTGTTAGTCCTGACAGCTACCTGAGTCAGGAAAAGCCTCCAGCTGAACATCTGACTCACAGACCTGAACTGGAATAGGCTTGCCCACTTCTACAACTGTGTGAGCCACTTTTAAAATGTAAATGTCTTACCTATATATCACTGGTTTTGCTTCTGTAGAGACCCCTCACTAATACAATGAACATTTGAGTTTGCTTGTCGTCATTTCCTTCCTTCCTTCTCTCCCTCCTTCCTTCTTTTTATCTTCCTTCCTGCCTTCCTTTCTTTCTTGCTCTCTTTATTTCTACTTTGGGATATATAAATCTTTTTATGAACGTAAGTTTTTATTTCCCTGAGGTTAACATTAAGTTTGTAATTTTAATCTTATAAGAAATATTAAAACTGCTTTTAAAGTGGATAAAAAGGTTCATAAACTTTATATTGATATGCAATTTCCAGTTTGTGAACATACTAATATACCATTTTTCATTTTAGTTATTTTAATGAGCATGTAGTAGTATCTTATTGTGACTTTAATTAATTTAAAGAAAGCTTCTAGAAATTCAAGTCAGATTCACAAGAGGATATGGTATGAGGGATATGGTTGCTCACATCAGATAGATCTCATCCCAAAGTGGAAAATGCCATAAAGATGTGAGCTTTTATTATTATTTATTATTATTATACAACGGCATTTTCTTAGCAAGCGGTGGATAACATTGAGAAGAATGTTAATTCCAGAACATCTCATTGTACTCATTTGAATCCTTACTGGCAATAAAAAGCATTCATTTGAATGGAACGAGGGAATAGTGCATGGTTTAACATGAGGGAAGATGTGTGTAAGAATTGTGTCGTTTCACATTACTCATTCAATCTGCATGCTAAGAAAATAATCTCATAAATTTGGACCACTTGATGAAGAATATGGAATTCATCACTCATTCTGTGGGCCAGAAGCTTGCTGGTAGATCTTAGGGTCTTAGTGCTGAAGCCTCTGCTGCTACCGCAACATCACACAGGACCTCGCATGTTCTCTGCTGCTGGCTCCTCTTTGCTTGATTGTTACAGGATTCTCAAGCTCCCTACTACTGAGATGGAACACTTTATATTCACTGGAATGGCAAAATTGATGCATTTCTTCCTTACAATCCCTTACACCTTATTTGCAAATTCCTGCCTAGTGATTTGGTGGGAGTTGCAAAGACTATAAACAGAAAAGCCTTGCTAAGTCATTTCATTTCACTAGAAAGTCATTTCATTTCACAGCATTAACAGTGGTTTGGGTGTGGTTTATGGCAGCGGTTCTCAACCTTCCTAATGCTGCGACCCTTTAATACAGTTCCTCAGGTTGTGGTGACCTCCAACCATAAAATTATGTTGGTTGATACTTCATAACTGTCATTTTGCTACTGTTATGAATTGAGCAACCCCTGTGAAAGGGTCGTTTGACCCCCCAAAGGGTCGCGACCCACAGGTTGAGAACTGCCGCTTTATGGTATGTTGTGATTAGGGGCCATTGAGTCAGTTATTTGTAAGGATCCAATGTGCAGCACAGGAAAACATAATGCCTGGTCCCGTGCCATCCTCAAAATAGTTTTATGTCTGATCCTGTTTTTGCAGCCACATAAATGGTGTGGATCAGTATTTCACATACATTCACATTCAATATATGCTACAATTATCATTTATAACATGAATTTTAGTCCTAGTCCCACAATCTACACAGAGCAATATTGCTTATTAATGTTTTTGTTGATTCATTTTGCACACACAGCCCTAGTCATTCAAGATGGTCTATGTTCAAATATAGTAATGGCTGTCCATTTGTAGTTTTATACATACAAGGTCACATCCAGGTATCAACACACATTTAACGATGTAGGAGCCATCTCTAAGTCTTCACAAGCTTTATACTCTTTCCCTGTCTACTTTATGTTGGACCTGTCTCAGGATTGCTTGCTACTATTTGAAATGTCTAATATGATCCCTCCGTGGTTTGAAATTCAAAGGTGACTCATAATATGTCTCATGACCCCTCCCCCCTCAAAAATCGAAACTGACTGCCATCCAGTAGCTTCTGACTCAACGGGAACCATGTGAGTTCATTTGTCTCATGGTGGCCAGTTAATTTACCCCAAATTGAATTTGCTATCTTCCGTTGCTGTACACACTATTCCTGGCTTCCTACTGTTGTCATTTCCTCTTTATCATTTGCTCAAAATGTACTTATCTTGTACGTCTTCTGTTGTCTCTGTCTGCTGGGCTGGCGACTGACTTGACTGAAGTAGTTCAGTGGATGTGAACATTTGGTGTCAGAATATTGACTTCATCTCAGGTCATCAGTGCTGTGGGACTTCCTTAGCATTTGGTGCTGAGTATACTAGCCAGAGCTACTGGAAAATTATTTTCAGAAAGAACATAGGACATTATTACCAAAGTAAGATTTTATAGAATAATTGGAAGGTACCTTTTAAGGAACTCACAAGACTGAAAGGAAATGGCCAAGTAGCTGCTAATTTTCTGACACTAATGTTTATATTTTATTGATTTTTAAACACTCTGTCTTCTATTCTGGTCCTACAATATAATAAGAGAGGAATATAAGGAGTGGCTGTGACTCTTGAGGCCAAAATGTTGGCATTTATCCTTCTTAGTTAAACATCAGATAGCCAAAACCCACTAAAACACCGAAGCTTCTCTCTTTTGTATTTGACAGCAGTCAACAGCGCTCCGAACCAAAATCATATTCCTGTCTTGAGTTTCCTGAGCCCCAGTCTGGCCTCCTCATTAATCAGTGCAGTGCTGAATAGATTGAGATAATAAACCAAGTGATACTATCCCTTTCTGATTTGTCAGCTTTGACTTTTGATTACTTCTAATTGCAATGGATATATCCTGAATTACTAATTAGATTAAAGAAAACAAGAAATGCCCCCCCCCAAAAAAAAAGACTGCTTCAGGCTCTGCAAAGAGCATATACTGCCTCTTGATACCCCCTTCCTCCCTGAAACTTTATAATAAGAAATATAAGATATAATTGTCTATGACAGGGCAGAAACAAAGAGTGCTTCTAAGAGAAAAAAATGACAGTTGAAATCTCACTTTACAACAAGCTTCAGTCTCAGTTCCCACTCTACACACTGAATCGAAGTATATGTAGCTTTCCCTGAATGCCTGTCTTTGATAGTTAGTAGTCCATATGAATGCTTACTTAATAAAATTAGCACATGGTTTTTAAGGGTACCCACAACCAATATGTATTCTTTCTAGAATCTGAGTCTTATACTTGAAATTATGGCTGAAATCTTGAAAAGTATCTTTGCCTTACTCCTTGGTGTGTCCATGTCGTGAAAAGAACTATGGTCCATTGTTATCCTTGCTACCTGTGTTCAGGTCAGAGCACAGCCCAGGGTATCTCCCTAAACAATGGATTGGACCTTTGTAATCCTTCAGGTGTTCATTGATTGACAGGCGAATGGTGGTGGTGACTGAGTAGCACTGACTAGGAATTAAACCAGATCTCCCACCTGAAAGTGGAGACTCTTCCTCTGAACCTCCACTGCCCCGATGCCATATGCCCTATGCCAGAAAAGTTATTGAACTTGAAGTGGATGTAGTTTCAAACACTGTTGCTAGCCATGTAGTCCCAAATAAGGTGAATAACATTTGTGAATCTCAATTACTTCTTGGAAAAATGAGAAAAAAATACCCCCCATGGTTATTTTTGGAATTGGAGGATTCGAGCCTTTGTGTTTGGTAATAAATTATGGAACAGCATGGGTTCCACTGTAATACAACCCACTGTGCAAACAAAACCCCATTACCGTGACATACTAACTGCCTACTTAACTAATATGACTAATAGTCACATATTTTATATGATCAAAATCGTTCTAGATTTTCTTTTCAATTAAAATAAATAAATCTTCAGCTGTTAATTGTCTCTTTGTTTCATCGTAGTTCGAGTTGTTGTTCTTGCAGACCGTGATAATCAGGGTGTTGTCAAATACTTCCACTGCTCCACATGTTGACAAGGGTCTCATGTACTCAATGTGAGAGAATTTTCATCTTTAGCTTTGCCTCTCCCAGCAGTAAACCATCAGTTTGAAGAATAGAGCTGACAGTAATTTAAGATGGTGTCACATCTCTGGTGCCACTTTTTGGAAAATTATAGGATGTTGTATTCCATTTGTGTCAAATTTGGTGGTAAGAGATAGCAGAAAGGCTAGTATTGCTACCAGAAAACCACTTTTCTCTCTGTGACAATGAGAAAACCAAACATGCTCCTTAGAGGCATAGGTGTGGTGATGACAATCCGTCAATCTGAGAGGTTCAGAAAGTACGAGTACTACAAAATGGAAAATGGTATGCTTTCCTTCACTTTGATTTAAACTTCTGAATATTTTTCCTTTGCTTAACCACTGGTGTGATTTATTCAAGATTTGTAGTAGATGGAATAAACTTTTAAATTTACTACACCTAAGTATTTCTAATTAGATAGTTACAACTACTAAAATATTCACACAGAGAGCAATCATTTTAAAAGCCTTCACAGAAAGCAATTGTAAGATGCCTATATTTTGTGTAATTATATAGCTCATTCTTTGTCTTCCTCGAGAGAATTTTGTATGGGATAATAACTTCAGAAAATTATATTAATATATCCAATGCCAGAGCTATTGCTGATTCTAATTTGCACCTTTCATGCTACTTTGAATATTTTATTTTTGCTTAAATGTCAACTGTGCAACTGAAAATGGCCCAAAAGGAACATCAGCCATTCATCTCTTTTGGTAGAATGTCCTCATATCATCCTTGACAATAAGGAATGTATGAAGATACAGGCTTGCATATATTTTTGGATTATAGATTATAATAGAATATTCAAGTTTCATTGATAAACTATTCCTACTTTCATAAATTCCTAACACAAGGTTAGATTTATAAGACATTCTTCTGAGATCCTGATTGAGATCTATACTTTCTTGAAGTATAAAGGGTAGCTATTTTAAATAATGAAGTGGCTGAATCATTAAACCAGCTCAGTCTCTTCTGCTACTATGGAACAAAAGGGGTTGGAGAAAGGAAATGGAGCTGAGATTAGAATCCAGATCCACTCCACTTGTCATAACACAGGGCTTCCTTTAGGAAGACCCCAATGGACCCTTCAGAGGGTAGAAGGACTTAGACATTCTTGCCAGTACCTCCACGAAGCAACACACTGCATGAGTGGTGGCACAGCTGAGAGTAGGCAAGGACGGAAGTGATTGTAATTCAGGTGGTTCTCCCATTCCTGGAGGTCTTTCAGAGAGAGGAAGGATCCTTTCAAGAACCAGCAAAGGTCGCTCTGAGGACAGACACAAAATTGTTGTTAGGTGTCATGGAGTGGGTTCTGACCCACAGCAAGACTATGCACAGCAGAATGAAACACTGCCCAGGCCGGAGCCATCCTCACCAACTGTTCCTGTGCCTGAGCCCGTTGTCATACCCACTGTGTCAATTCCTCTTGCCCAGGGCCTTTCTCTGTCTTCTTGCCCCTCCACTTTACCAAATCCATTGTCCTGTCTTCTTCCGAGACGGGTCTCTTTGTCCTTTAGCAGTAGATGGTGCTTTCAACATCCTCCTCTGGCACTACAATTCAAATGCATCCATTTTTCTTCATTCTTCCTTATTCTAACTTTCATATGAGGCAGTTAAAAATACCATGGCTTGGGCCAGGGAAACCTTAGTCCTCAAAGTAACATCTTTGCTTTTCAATACTCTAAAGAGGTCTTTTGCAGCAGATTTACATAATGCAGAATTAAGACACTTGAAATACAGAATAAACAGTCGGTCAAGCCAGTTAGTGCTGAGCAGAGACACAGTGACAGCAGCCTGAAGCACTTTCATCATGTTTCATACATGGGCTATGGGGTGATTCATATTGCCTTGTCAAACATGGACAATCATGTGAAGAAGTAAGTACCTTTGAGCGCTCTCCTTTGTGCCCCAATATGAGAATAACAGTACCGAGTTAACGGGACAGGAGAGCAGAAAGCAGTTTCCCCTCCAACTGTCAGAACAGGAACTACCATTTTAATAGCCGTGGGAAGGTTTTGAATTAAATGTTTTGAATCAAACATAAAATGGAATTGTTTAAAGAACAAGACAAGGTTTTAATTACTAAAATGAGACTGTTTTAATAACTAAACTTTTATGGATCCAGACTGAGATATCATGAAGGACATGCCAACTAGCAGAAAAGAGGCAGTTAGAGAGAGCTCAGCAGTAAAAGTTCCTAGTATAATAAGACGCAATATTTTTCACCAATGAGTTCAAATTACTAAATTAAACTGGTAATCGATTTCAATATTTTGGTTAGTAATTTTGAAAGATTTTACAAAATAAAATTATTATGTTTTGTGCATAAACCTAGTGTTTTTTTAAATCCCTTAAAAAAATTTTATCTGTCCACAAGACATTTTGAAAAGTCTAGTCTTTTATATCCTTTATATGAATATACTGTAAAATAAAATAAAGTTCTTGATATTTAAATCAAAGTTTAGACATTGTTTGACATATAACAATATTCTAAAACCATGTGTTTTTGTTTTATTTCTTTTTCAAATAACACATGACCATTTCTCTGCCTGGAAGATAGGGAGACAGGCTGATCATTCTGTTTTGCCTCAAGTCAAAAGAGAAGGAGCTGAAGTCAATTCATCTGAGATTAGTTCAACCCCAAACCCCCAGCACATTGTAAAGTTTGGTATTAATGTTACCAGTATTTCAGGTGGAAAGTGTTGGTAAAAACTTGACTATTTGTTGTTCATCTTAGGCTTCACTCTGGCAGTGCTCTGGAGCAAGTATTATAGGAATATCCCATACACAAGTTCTGCTTTCTAGCTCCTAATCAATGGCACTTCTTTTTTGAGGAGGGGGAGGTGGGGTGGGGATTGAAAAATCTAGGTAAGCATATATTTGGGAAAAATTATTTGTCCAATTTCCCATTTGCTTCGGGGATTTTCATGATTTTATTCTATCTCATCTAAAGCTTTGCTGGTTTCTGTTTATCCCTGAAAACTAGAACTTCAGATTTCCAGTACTCTAAAGGAGAGCAGATACCCTCATCTTTTCCTCAATGCGTAGTGTGGATGGTGGATTAGAACTGCTGATGTCATGGTCAGCAGCTCAATTTGTGGCTCAATATAACACCAGGGCTCCTAGAAACTTTAAAATGGTATTAAAAACACACAAAATAAAGCAAAAAATTTAAACAACTAATTAAAAACTATGCTAGTGGTGTTAATACCACCTGTGAACCACTATAAAGTATGATGTTGTACACATTTTTGGTAGAACAGAGAATTTTTATCATAATAATGAAAACAAATTCCATTATAAAATTTTAAATCCTCTATCTGAATATTTTTGTTAAATTTATAGCATCACTTGAAATCCTTATATGGCTGTTCTTTTTGGACCCACTGATGTGATAAAGTATCTTAATAGATTTCCCCAGATAAACCATTCTTGGATCCCTAAGGAGAATGTATCAAATTAACTGCATCAAACGGATGGCTTTTTTATACAGATGTCTTGAAAGTAATTCTAATGTTATTTGGAACTTTATACTTATATTATTTTTAAAAGATTTATTTATAGCAAGAATGGGAAATGCTGTCATCTGTAGTGCCACATGTGTTGATGGCAGATGCCATATTCAGTCAATGAAAATGAGGCTAGTGAGTCATTATTTACATGATACTGTCAGCAGCTACTACTAATGAATCAGAGTTGGAATGAGACCTAAAACTTATTTACTGTCATTAGTCTACGCTTTTCATTTCATATTCTCATTGTCAGTTCTAGCACTAATAAGTTACATAGAATTGCAGTATTTTATGTCTTGCAAAAAGTGTCATTAACATGTGAGATTTCTGTTTCTAGATAGTTTTAATTTAAGGTTGAAATTATCTGCTTTGCACCCATTATAATAGGTAAGTCCTTAATGCCTTCCATAATTTTTTATTTACCTGGCCTTTTACCAATTCTATTTTACTCACAAGAACTTTTTTATTCTTTAAATATCGTTTGCTCATAGATCTATTTCCCCAACCTAATATTTAAATATATTTGCATACGTACATGTATTTATCTAGACCTCTATAAATACACTTTGCCTCCCAGCTCTTTCCTCTATTTCCCTTGACTTTCCTCCTCTCCCACTATCATGCTCAGTCCCCACCAGGGTTTCAGCAGTTCCTCTTTGTTACATTACAGGGTGTACACTGGTATAGATAGGAACTGGAAACATAGGAAATCCAGGGTGGGTGATCCCTTCAGGACCAGTGGTGTGAACAGTGATACTGGGAGCATAGAAGGAGAGTGGGTTAGAAAGGGGACACCGATTCCAAGGATCTGACCTCTTCCCTGGGGGACAGACAACAGAAAAGTGGGTGAAGGGAGATGTCGGACAGGGCAAGATATAACAAAATATATTTTATAAATTATCAAGGGCTAATATGGGAGGGGGGAGGGGGGACGGAGGGGAAAAAAAGAGGACCTGATGCCAGGGGCTTAAGTGGAGAGCAAATGTTTTGAGAATGATGAGGGCAACGAAGGTACAAATATACTTCACACCTCCCCCCCACTGTCTCCTATATGGTGCCTTATTAAAAATAAAAAGGCTGCAAATCGTGACCTGACAGCCGAGACCAGAACCACAACCAAGCTGCAGGTGTGCCCCAACTTGGCCCACGGGCAAACATATAGTCGCCCGCCTCACCCCAGTCTCTGAGCCCCACCCCCACCACTTTTGGCAACTGAGTCACCCTGGCCCCCTGCCTACACAGCAGTCCAGCACCCACCATAGTAGATCACAAGCAGCCCTCAAAAACACTCTTACCAGTCGCACAGAGAAAGAGCTCAGGGCTCCTTGGTCTCTCAGAAACCTGGTGCCCAATTCTTCCAAAATGACATGGAAACAGCAACATACCACAACCCCCTCAACAAGAAAAATAAAGATGAAACATAACAGCAGAGCTAAAGGCACTAGTAGAAGACTCAGACGTGGATCTGCCACAAAAATAAATCTTTAGAAGTCTGCTTGGAATGATACAGGAGGTGAGGGAAGCAACGCAGAATAAGGACTGAGACAGTTAAAATGTATTTTGCCAACCTAGCCAAAACACATGTGGGATTAATTGAAGGGCAGAGAGATAAATGGCTCTGGAAACCTCGCCTTTCTAGTTCTTGGGTCTCTTGCTGTGTGATGGTTGGACCAAGGTGCAGCTGCCTTAGTCAGTTCCCTGCTCCAGCTGGCAAGACTCACTTCCTACAAGACATCCCTGAGGAGAAGACCTATGGACCTCCCCCGATGCATTCCTGGGTGCTGGAGCAGCGATGTGGAGACCCCTGCCAGTACTGATATGCTTACACGCTCACTGATTTGGCTTTCCTCCTAAAGTAGGCATCATAGTGTGTGTTTTGTGAGATGGAGGAAGACTTTTTGGATTGGTGTTGGACAAATGGGTTAATGTCAGACTTGTGGGCTTGGGCATCACTGGGTTGGGATGTTTTCTTGATGTGCACTTAACAGTTATATAAAACTCTCTTTTATACATGAGTTTCTGTGAATTTGTTTCTCTAATGTACCCAGACTAACACAAGGATGCAATGATAAAGTCCATGAAAGAGGAGATGAAGTCCCTGCACCAAAGGGAAATACAGTAGCTAAACTAAGGTGACCAGATTTTAACATTGGTAAAGGGGGACACCATTGATAAAACTCATATCCTGGCGAAATAGCCACATGGCAGCCGCAAACTGTATACCCTAGCTTGTCATGCATTCTTTCCAAAAATCGGGACTTTTTAAAAACGCTGCGGGACGTGGGAAAAATTGTTAAAAATCAGGACTGTCCCACCAAAAGCAGGATGTCTGGTCACCTTAAGCTAAACACAAGATCACAGATCTCATGAACAGATTATAGGAAGCAGAGAATCATACCAGTGATCTCCAAGACAATCAGTCAGACTTTAACAAACAGGAACGACAGTCACACAAGATAATCAAAGAGATAGAAGAAAACTTGAGATCAATGACAGATGCTATGAAGAGTAATAATTTTCGAATATTTGGTTTACCAGAATAAGACACATCAAAGAAATTAACAGCTAAAGTACCAAGGGAATTTCTGGAAGCAAACTTCCCCACCTTAATGAATGAGAATCAGATACTTATACAGGAAACAGAGAAGACACAAATTAAACAACCTCAGGAAGAACTCACCAAGGCATATAATAGTTAAATTATCCAACTTTAAGGAAAAAGAGAAAATTTTAAGAGCAGCAAGAGAAAAAAAGGGGGAAAAAAGAGAGAGAGAAAGGAAGTCACATAAAATGGTGCTCAGGTAAAAATATGCTCATATCTATCAGCAGAAACCATGATGTGGAGGAGAGAGTGGAGTAACATATTCCTTAAACTGAAAGAAAAAAACACATGCCCAAGAATCCTCTACTTCACAAACAATTAAGATAGAAGGTGGGGTAACAGTCTTCCAGGATAATGAAAAACTCAAAGAATATGCTGTAAGACATCCAAGCCTGTGGAAGATCCTTTTTGATTCACTGTGATCAGAAGACCATCACCCATCAAGCACAAGCAGGAGACTATCGTATAGGTCAACTCTACTCAGAAGCCAACACATTGATAGGAATTACCAAGATAACTTGGCCTCAGAGGGGAAAAAAAGCAAGAATGAAGCCCCACACACAAACACAACACATGGAAAATACCCAGCACAAAAGGCTCAAGATGACATCAGTGAATTCTCAGATTGTGATAATAACTCTGAATATCAATGGTCTCAATTCACACATTAAGAGACCAAAGATAGTAGACAGTCTCAGAAAACACATCCCATTAATCTGTTGCCTGTAAGAGACAGACACATCTTAAGCTCAGAGACAAAAATAGACTAAGAATAGAAGACTGGCAGAAAATATACCAGGAAAATGGCAAATTAAAAAAAACAAAAAACGGGTCACACCTCCTTACTAAAGGGTTGTGGGGAGGAGATGAACCAGTCAGGGGGCGATGTAGCAATGATGAAGCATATAACTTTCCTCTAGTTCTTAAATGCTTCTTCCCCGCAATTATCATGATCCCAAGTATACCTTACAAATCTGGCTAGACCAGAGGATGTACATTGGTACAGATAGCAACTGGAAACACAAGGAATCCAGGGCAGATGACTCCTTCAGGACCAGTGGTGAGAGTGGCGATGCCCGGAGGGTGGAGGGAATGTGGGGTAGAAAGGGGGAACTCATTACAAGAATCTATGTATAGCCTCCTCCCTGGAGGATGGACAGCAGAGAAAAGGGCAGGGGGAGACATTGGACAGTGTAACATATGACAAAATAATAATAATTTATAAATTATCAAGGGTTCATGAGGGAAGGAGGGGAGTGGGGAGGGAAGGGGACAAATGAGGAGCTGGTATTAAGGGCTCAAGTAGAAGGCAAATGGTTTGAGAATGATGATGGCAACAAATGTACATATGTGCTTGACACAATGGATGTATATATGGATTGTGATAAGAATTGTACGAGCCCCCAATCATTCTTTTTTTCTAGAAAAAGGGTCACTACTCTTATTTCCAACAAAATTTACCTCAAGGTGCAAGGCATAACAGGAGATAAGGAGAGGCACTAAGTAATGCTCAAAGGATCTGTAAACCAGGAACCAGTGAGCTTAATAATTATATATGCACCTAATGAGAGACCCATGGAATTCATCAAACTATTCCAAAGATGAAAAAAGAAACCACAAATTCTACAATCATTGTAGGTGACTTTAAAATACCATAATCAGAGCATGATAGATCACTGGGAAAGAAGGTCAGCAAGGAGGCTACAGAACTAAACACTACAATTACGTACTGGAAGTGATAGACATATATAGACCTTTCCATCCAAATGCAATAAAATTCACATTCTTTTCAAGTGCTTATGGTTCATTTTAAAAAATATGCCACATGCTGCGGCACAAGTCTAGCCAGAGTAAATTCAAACACATAGTGTTTACTCAGACATTCTTCTTGGCTCACCATGCCATAAAGCTGGAGATCAATAAAAGGACAACTGGAAGAACAAGGATGAACTATTGTAGGATGAATAATAATCGTCTGTGACACAAATGATTCCTGTCTCATATTACAGAGGGGTTTAGGAAGTTACTAGAAACTGAGAATGAGAATACAAGGTATCAAAACCCATTGGACAAAGGGAAAGCAGGTATCAGAGGTAGCTTGATAGCAATAAGCACATATATGAAAAAGGAAGAGAGATGTATATCTGATATGCTATCACAAAACCTCCATCAGCTAGAACAGATTGAAGAGAACCACCCCTCCAATAGCAAAAGAAAAAAATAATAAAAATCAGGGCAGAGTTAAACCAGTGGGAGGACAAGAGAGTAATGCAACAAATGTGTACAGTAAAAATCTGGTTCTTTGAAAGGATCAACAGAATCAACTGGCAAGCCTAACCAAGGAAAGGAAGGAGCAAACATCAGTAGCAAGGATGAGAGATGAAACAGCGGAAATCACAACGGTCCCCAGTGAGATTAAAAGGATAATCACAAAGTATGGTGAAAGTCTGTATTCTGATGAATTCAACAACACGAAAAACATGGACAAATACGTGGAAAAACAATCCCTCCCTAGATTATCCGAACATCAACAAACCCATCGCAAAAGAAGAAATAGATACAGTTTGCAAGAAACTAACAACAATAAAAGCTCCTGGACCAGAAACTTTACAGAGAATTCTACCAAGCATTCAGGGAAGAGCTGACATCGATCCTCCACAAATTATTCCAGAGATTAAAAAAGGATGGTAAACTGCTAAACTCATTCTATGAAGCCAGTATAACTTTGATACACAAACAGGGCAAAGATCCAACAGGAATAGAGAATATCTCGAATGAACATAGATGCAAAATTCCATAACAAAAACTTGGCCAATGGAATACTAAGTATATAAAACATATTATCCACCATGATAATGTGGGATTCATCCTAGTGATGCAGGGATGGTTTAACATCTGAAAATTCGCCAATATTATACACCACATTGATAAGAAAAAGTTTAAGAATCACATGATGATATGGATAGACACAGAAAAAACATTTGACAATATCCAACACCCTTTTCTAAATAAGACACTCAAGAAGATAGGAATGGAAGGAAAATTCCACAAGTTAATACAAGCTATCTATGAAAAACCAACTGCCAACATAATAGTCAATGGAGAAAAGACAAAAACAATCCCATTGAAAAAGGGATCAGAAAAGGATGTCCCTTGTCCCTACTTCTGTTCAACATTGTACTGGAAGTCCTAGCTAAAAATATAAGATAATGGAAGGACATTAAAGATAGCCAACTTGGAGCAGAGGAGGTGAAACTATCACTATTTGCAGATGACATGATTCTATATATTGAAAATCCCCAAAGCTCCACAACAGGAGTACTGACAGTGATAAAGGAATATGGAAGAGTGGGAGGATACAAGATCAATAAACAGAAGTCTATTGGTTTGCTATATACATCGGACAAGACCATGGAAGAGGACATCAAGAAGGCAATACCCTTCACAATAGCCAAGAACAAATTGAAATATCTAGAGACATATTTAACCAAAACAACAAAAGACCTACACAAGGAAAACTACAAGACCCTACTACAGGAAACCAAAAGCAACCTCCACAAATGGAAGAACACCCCATGCTAGTGGATTGGAAAACTTAATATGGTAAAGATGTCAATCTTACCCAAGGCATTATATAAGTTTAATGCTATTCCAATTCAAATACCAACAACCTTCTTAAAATAATTTGAAAAACTTACTACCAATTTCATATGGAGAGGTACGAAGCCCAGAGTTAGCAGGGAACTCATTGGAAGAAGGACAATGTTCTAAGGCTCGCTTTACCTGACTTTAACAACTACTACATAGCCATAGTGGTCAAAACAGTGTGGTACGGGTATGATAACAGATGCTCAGACCAATGATAAAGAACAGAAAACTCAGAAATAAATCCATCAGTCTATCGACAACTGATTTTCGCCAAGGGCCTAAAAAATTTCAAATGGGAGGCAGCTGTCCTCTTTAACAAGTGGTGCTGGAAAAAATGGATATCCACCTATAGAAAAATGAAACAAACCTAACCCCGGGCACAAGGACAAACTCAAGGTGGATCACAGACCTGGAAGGAAAACTCCAAATCATTAAGACCATCAATGAAGGAATTGGGACAAACTTAAGAACCTTGGCCCAGGGAATACATAGACACTTGCAATAGGGAAGTGTACACACACAGGTGAACCTGAAATTGACAAGTAGCATGTCAAAGTACTTCACCAAGAGAACCCACAGACTGGGATAGGGTTTTCAGCAATGATACAACAGACAAAGTGATTATTACTAAAATCTACAATACCCTCCCCTGACTGCAAAAAGAGGAAAACAGTTAACCCCCTGATGCAGTGGGCAAAAGACCTAAAAAGAAGTTTCACTAGGGAGGGGACCCATATGGCCAATAAACATATGAGAAAATGTTCCTGATCAATGTTCATCAGAGAAATGCAAATTAAGACAACCATGACATACCATCTAACACACTTGAGGTTAGTCCAAATCAGAAAATCAGAAAGAAACACATGTTGGAGGGGATGTGGTGAGACAGGAACTCTCCTCCATTGCTAGTGGTCATGTAGCTACGTACAACTTTGGTGGAAAGCCATCTGGCAATATTTAAAGCATGGAAATTGAGTTACCTTATGACCCAGCTATCCCCCTACTGGGCACATAATAAGAAGAGGTAAGAAATAAACCACGAAGAGTCATTTGTGCTGCAATGTTTATTGAGGCGCAATTCACAATCACAAAGAATTGGAAACAACCTAAATTTCCATCAATAGAAGAGTGGATTAGCACATTCTGGCACACAAACACAAACACACACCACTAAAAAGCACTGATGATCACATGATGCATGTTGTCTCATGGGACAGTTGGGAGGAAATCATGTTAAGTGAAGTCAGCCAATCACGAACAGACAAGTACAACATGAGTCCCTTGAGGTAAGTATAAGCAGCACAGCAGGTATAGAAGAAAAGGCACTGAGCTCTCTATATACGGGTTGAGGTACAGGCAGTTGGGTAGAGGTCAGACCATACCCAAGGAGGTACATGTTATTCCAACACAAAGAGGAGGCAAGGGGTAAGGTGGAGGGAGCAAGGAGGGCGGGAACTTAAAAAGGGGGAGTTGATGGCATGGGGGGAGCTGGGCGCTAAACCACCCAAGGGGAGGGTATTGGTTATGCCTCCACAGAATTGGGAGTGTGCATACAGACCCCACCACGGCACACCAAACCATAAGGGCAATGTATCCACTGGAGAAATACATGAGAAGATTGGGTTACAGGGCCAGTCTCAATCTGAGTCAAACGGACCCTCTCCCTAGAAGTTTCTGTGACAGAGAACAACACTAAACCTACAGGTTGGGGAGAGGGGACAGCATATCACATCCACATGGAAGCAAACCAAGAAGGATAAAGAGAAAGGGATGGTCTGGACCCTATATCTATCTATCTATCCATCCATCCATCCATCCATCCATCCATCCATCCATCCATCCATCATCCATCATCTATCTATCTATCTATCTATCTATCTATCTATCTATCTATCTATCTATCTATCTATCTATATTTAAATGTCCTTGTTTTGTTTCTCTAGAGAACCCTACCTAACACACAATCACAACTCAAAAGTAGCAGCCTTTAAAAGCCCTTGATAAATATTCTGGATTAGTATGCCTAAATGAGGGATTGCTTCCAAATTTCCAAGAGATCAAGTAAGCAGGTGTTACGCTTTCTTTTTAGCTGTAGAATAAGCCTGAAGGCAACAATTTATTCTTCACCTTAGAATTAATATCTTGACATACCCTGCAACATTGACTCCCAGAAATTTTACTGACATGAACTGCACAGGAATTTTTGTGGGTTAAATTTCTACCTTAAACAGCATGCTGTATTACCAGTGAGTCTAGAATCATTGATAATATTTTTCTGACTAGTTCTAATAAGCACAATGCTGCAGAGTAATGGCTCATTGCAGTGTCTTCTGGGAGAGAAAGGCTATCAAGGTCTTGGTAAGTAAATGGTGACATAGTGCTGGAGGGCTTTGCTGAGACAGGTCTTTGAAGGTGTAATCTGGCCTTGCCAACTGAAGGTGAACTGCTTCTGCTGGTTCTTAAAGATAGATACGGTGAAAAAAAACATTAGACTGATTAGTAGCTACATACCAGGTACCAGAATTTATTAATTTTTCAAGCAATGAAACTACATTTTACTTCACATTTTGTACTTCACTTCTTTGTCTCATTGGATTTAAGTCAAGTTTTATGTTTGGAAATAGAACTGGGTAATGCAGAAAGTCCTAATGACAGTCAACAATGTCTTATAAGGAATTTGCCTCAAATGATGTGCAAGGCAATGCCCCAAGGGCTTCCCTAGGTGATATCTCAGACACATACTCTTAGCACAGGTAGGTTAAACTCAATAGATGGGGGCAGAACTCTTACTATTACTAGCCCCTCGCATAAAAAACCCCCCCTAATGAGCATCATCTTGATCTTTGATTTCACGTGTTGGGGGGACAAAGTAACAATAGTGTTTCCCACTGGCTAAGTTGATGTTTGCTTTTGGGATTGTAAGAATAGCACCATGTCTCGCCACCTTGGGAAAAAAGTCTGGGTTGCTTTGGAGCTGTTCTTTCAAAGCATGGCATGTTTCCACTTGACACTCTTTTTCCTGGTCAGTCTGAACCTGAGGCAACCCTTCTCATTCCCCTATCTTCCAAAATTCACTGAACTGCGCTCCAATATAATCCAGATAACTTCCCCATCTCTTCAATGGTCCTTCATAGGTCTTAGAGCACAAGGGCACACATTTTGTCAACATTTTCATCTGTTCAGAAAGTTAATGAACATCCTGAACGAGTATTGTCATCAATTGACATTTCACCTTTTTTGAAACAAGAAAACCACCTGTACACTTGAGTTTTTCCCATAGCTGTCCTTGTAAGCTGTGTTCAACAGCACAACAGGTTCTGTGGCATTTTTTCAGAGCAGAAAACACAATTTCACAGCCCCATGCTGTTTGCTTAAATGGGCCATCACAAAAATTCCCAAAACCGTTTTTATGAAAAATTTTACAGTGATTAGAGAGAACCTTCCTATGTGATGCCACTGGGTGCACTAACTCAGAGCGAATTGCTCAATGCTTGCTTAGTGGGAAAAATACGTACTATTAGGCAGAGCTTTTTTCCATTTTTCTTTTCTTTTCTTGGGGTGGGGGGGAACCCTGAAAGGACTAGGATACATGGGAAGATAATCAAGAAGATGGGGATATGAAATATAAATGTAGATATATATATATATATATAATAAAAACTTTTGTAGTATGTATGCAGCATTTATATATTCTCTCTCTCTCTCTCTCTGTGTGTGTAAAGATATAATCCAAGGTGATGGATCACATAGGTATGGCGGGCAGAAATTTAAAATCGATGATGCTGGAGGCTCTTGCTGATTCTCATGATCTTAGTTTGTAGGGACGAAGGAACCCCAAATCAGAAAATCAGATTCTTGCTATAGATCTGGGGCTGGGAAATTCTAAAAGGTTAGACAATACATTGCTAGTCTACATCCCAAGATTTAAGGGAAGATCACGATAATGCAGGTGCAGATTTCAAAGGGGGAGAGCTTTGTCACAATATTCATATAGTTTGGTTCCAGGACACATCTCCAAGGAAACTCTCTTCATGATAGATCCAAAAAATGGCAAATAATTATATTATATGGAGAATTATGTCCTAAGATGACATAACATTTACAATTGCACATATTTATTTGGTTTTAAGAGTAATTTATATACAATTGGTAATATAAATATAACTCTTTAAAGAAGGTTATCATTCATTACAACAAATGTGAAAGGAATTAGGAAAGTACAGTTTTGGTGTTTTCATCAAAGGCTTAGATAGACTACTGAATAAGTCTACTATCATCCTTAATTTATGATTTTCTAATTTAATTTATCAATGGTTAAATAAAAAAGCAAATTTCATCATGTGATTATTTCAAAAGCTGTTTGTATTTTAGTGATACCCATGTTCCTTGTTTTCCTAAATTCCTCTGCATCCAGGAAAGTGGAGCTTTTTGAAATTTACCTAATGATTTAGTGTTTTAATATGAAACAATATTCATGACTGCATCTGTGAGCTACACTCTAGCCACTCTGTTTTATTTAAAATAATGCATAATTAACCTTAGCTTCTTTAATAACACTGTGCTGTGTTTTGACAGCCAAATAGTGAAACCTCGCTGTGCTCAACCTCTATTTTTTGGAATCAACAGACAGAAACCAAAAGTAATTGTTACATGCCCTCTGATAGTACCAATTAGTTAACATCATAAAGAAATAGCTGTAAACAACAACAGTGTTCTAGTTGGAGTCATGAATTTAAATTTACAAATTGATTTTCTTACGCTTCTCCATTGACTCAGACCTTAAAAACAAGTCATTGGTAAGTCAGGCCGCTTTTGTATATGATGATGAGAAAGAAAGCTAAAAACAAATAAATAAATATGTACATTAGTGCATTTAAAAAAAAAAGAAAATTGGTAAGAATATATATACATATGAAGGGGTATGTATGTTTAAAAAACAGCAGCAACAGCAACAACAACAATGGGGAAAATCTCTGCTGGGTGGAGCGTTCTCGTAGTACACCTTTTTGTCACTGCGAAAGTATCCAGCAACTCACTATGAGTTAGTGAACACAGTGGCATTGCCTGGAAGGTTTTCTGGTCACAGTGAATTTTTTCTTTGCATAAAAGCAGTTTTACTTATACTTCATTTTTGGTGATGGCCGATATAAGTAAACAGCATATGGTTGTGAAATTCTGTTTCCTGCTCAGGAAAAATGCCGCAGAAACTTATGGGGAAAACTCAAGTGTACGGGTGGTTTTCTTGTTTTAAGAAAGGTGAAATGTCGATTGATGACAAACCTTGTTTTGGACGTCCATCAACTTCCCTAATGGACAAAAAGTTCAACAGAATTCATGCCTTTGTGCCAAAACCTGCCTCTCTAGCATCTTGCTCACCTAACCAAGAATGGAATAGCAGATTTGACAAATGTATTAAGGGCAATGGAGAGGACTTTGAAGGTGAAAATGATGTTTGAAAGAAAAATTCACGTTTTTGGGGGGGTGGGAGGTCAGGTACTTGCTCATATGCTATTTCTATTCCCATTTGTTTGAAGAAGCACAATATTGCTTTGCATTGTGGTTGCACAGTTTTATACTCTCACCTGCAGTGTATGAGTTTTGAAATCTCTTTTCTTCTCCTCCGAGCATTTGTTATATTTTGTTTTTATTGCTGTTGTGGTTGTTTTTAACTTTACTATCACAGTCTGTGGAAGAACCCCAGTGGCGTATGATTATGAGTTTTGGCTGCTAACAGCTTGGTCAGCAGTTTGCAACTGGTAATCCAGGGAAAAATGATAACATAGATGAAGCTATCTATTCCCATAAAGATTTCCTGTCTTGCAAACCATGGGGTCATGTGCTCCCTGTCCTTCACACTCTCCGAATTCAAATGGACAGGATGGAAATGATATGCTTCCTTTTTTAATCGCTGCCTGTGTGAGATGGCGTCTCATAATTGTTTTGATTTGCATCTCTTGAATGGCTAATGATTACAAGTATGTCTTCTTATGTTTATTGGCTCCCTAGGTGTCTTCTTTGGTGAACTGTTTACACCCTCTTCCCATTTTTTAATTAAATTATTCATCTTTTACTTATTGAGGTGTTGTAGTTTGCTATATATTTCAGAATAGTTCCTAGTCTGATATATCATTGCCAAAACGTTTCCTCAGTTCAAACCTAACACTTGCTGCTCCTAAGAAAGCGCTCTTTGAAACTCACCTTCCCAAGACAAAATGGGTGCATAAGCAAATGGGTGAAGAAAGCAGATGGTGCCTGGCTATCAAAAGATTTTGTGTCTGGGGTCTTAAAAGCATAAAGTTAAACAAGCAGCCATCCATCAGGGAAATAAATCAGCCCACATAGAAGAAGCACACCAACCTGTGTGATCATGAGGTGTCCATGATAGCAGGTATCAGGTATCAAAAGATCCCAAACACTTATCCATGTGAAAGATGGGGTTGGAGTAGAGACCCAAAGCCCATCTGTAGATGATTAGACATCTCCCCACAGAAGGGTGACAAGGAAGAGATGATTCAATCAGGGTGCAGTACAACACCAAGGAAACATACATCATTCCTTTGATTCCTGAAGTCTTCCTCCCCCACCCCCACTACCATGACTCATTTCTCCCTTACAAATCCAGCTACACTTGAGTACATACATTAGTACAGATAAGAGCTCTTGACACATGAATTTCAGGACAGATAAAAGCCTAAGGAACAGTAGTGGAAGCAGTGATATCATGAGGTAGGTGGATGATGGGGGGACTGGGGGGAAGGTGTACAGAGGAGGAACCCTCACAAAGTTAGATATTTACACCCCCCCCCCCAGGAGAGATGTATAACAGAAAGGTGGTGAAGGGAGACAATGGAGAGTATAATAAATGCAATTACAATAATAATACATAATTGATAAAAGATTCACAAGGGTGGGAGGGTGGGAGATAAGGGGGGAAAGAGGAGCTGATACCAAGGGTTCAAGTAGAAATAAATTGTTTTGGAAATGTTGATGGAAACATATGTACAAGTTTCCTAAACACTATTGAATAATGGATTGTTATAAGATTTGTTAGAGCCTCCAAAGAAAATGATAAATTTAAAAGAAAAGAAAACTTGATCAGCATAAAACAGAAAAGAAGTAACTCTGATAAAATCTTAGGACTTTGTCTACATAAGGTCGTTGTGAGCCTCAACAGTTCTAGGCAGGGGAGAATTTTGCTTTTGTTTTTCGGTGGGTCCTAGAGGATGTACGAAAAATACCTCATGCGACTTCCTAGTTTTAAGATGTCACCATTAACCAGTCAACATAAAATACAAAAGAATAATAAATTTTAAGGATGTGATTCATTCATGTTAAATGAGATTTCAAATACTGTAGCTTCAAGAAAATGTATTTACTTGTTTTTATTTACAAATCTATGATATCAAGTGGTTTAACTGAAGAGAAATATTAAATAATTTATGCAAAAAATATTTTTGCCACTCCATAGAATAGAAAATGCAAACAGTAGTTTTAGGAATCATTACAAAGCTAAAACTTTAACTCCCCCCCTTAAAAAAAAACCCCAAACAACCCCAATTTTGACTCATAGTAACCCCATGAATTGAATTGCTCAGATAATTTTCAAGGCTGAAATTGTGAGTTCCATCCAAGATCCATCTGACTACATCTGTCTCCTGAGGGGTAGGGTGGAAACTCTGTGATTTTGGTTACCTGCTGTGGACTTAACCACGATGTCACCAGAGCTCCTCAAGTAAAACATCTTGCTGCTAAGAGCCATCCAGTCGGCTCTGACCCATAGCGACCCTGTGCACCATTGGAGGAAACACTGCACAGTCCGGTGCCGCCTTCACAATGGTTCCTGTGCCTGAGTCCGTTGGTGCGGCCACTGTAACAATTCATCTCCTCGAGGCCCTTTCTCTTTTTCACTGCCTCTCTGTTTTACCAAACATGACGTCCCTCTCGCCAGGGACTGGTCTCTCTTGACGATATGCCCAAAATATGTGAAATGAAGACTAGACAACCTTGCCTCTAAGGAGAACGCTGGCCTTCCTTCTTCCAACATGGATCAGTTTGTCCTTTAGGGAGTCTGGGGTATTTTCTATGGTCTTCTCCAGCACCACTATTCAAATGCAAGGATTCTTCTGCTGTTTTGCTTATTCAATGTCAATCTCTCACATGCATATGAGGCAATGGAGAATACCACCATGACTTTGGTCAGGTAGATCTTAGTTCTCAAAGTAACATTTTTGCTCTTCAATGGTGTAGAGGTCTTGTGCTACAGAGTAACCTAATGTGATATATCTTTTGATACCCTGACTGCTGCTTCCATGAGCATTGATTATGGATCCAAGGAAAACAAAATAATTGACAACTTTAATCTTTATTTTTCCACTTATCATGTTGTTACTTTTTGGTCTGGTTGTGAGGATTTTGGTCTTCTCGACATTGAGTTGTAATCATAAGGAAGGTTATAATCCTTGAGCTGCATCAGCAAGTGCTTCAATTCCTCCTCACTTTCAGCACGCAAGGTTGTGCCATCTACATATTGCAGATGGTTAATAAGCCTTCCTTCAACCTTAAAACCACATTCTTCTTCATATACTCCAACTTCTCTGATGATTTTCTCAGCATTCAGTTTGAATAAGTATACAACCCTGGCATACACATTTTCTGATTTTAAATCGTGCAATGTTCCTTTGTTCTCTTTGCACATCTGCCTCTTGAACTATGTATAAATCGTAATGAGCACAATTAAGTGTTCTGGAATTCTTACTCTTCTCAAGGTTATACACAGTTTATTATGGCCCACACAGTCAAATATCTTTGAATGGTCAACACAAGTAAATACAAGTATTCTCTGCTTTGATCCAAGATCCATCTGACATCAGCAATATTGTACCACGTCCTCTTCTGAACCAGTTTGAACTTATTGCAGTTCCTTGTCAATGTACTGCTGGCACCGTGGTTGCATGGTCTTCAGCAATATTTTATTGTCTCTGATGCCAATGATATCACTCTATAGCTTGAGCATTTTGTTGGCTCAGCTGTCTTTGGAAAGGGCACAAATATGGATTTCTCTGTCAGTTGGCCAAGTAGCTGTCTTCCAGATCTCCTGGCATAGATGAATGTGTCTTTCCCTGCTTCCTCAGCTTGCTGAAATATTTCAATGGGTATTTCATCAATTCTTGGAGCCTTATTGTTAGCTAATGCATTCAGTGTACTTACTCCTTCAGTACGATTAAATTCTTGCTCCTATGCTATCTCCTGAAATGGGGAACTGTGCTTCCTGCATCATTAAATATTTTGCCTACAGAATTTTTCAAAAGTGCAACTCGAGATTTGATATTTTTCTTGAGTTCTTTCAGGTTCAGATATGCTGAACATGTATTTCCCTTGTGATTTTCTAGTTCTAGGTCCTTACACATTTCATGATCATATTTGGCTTTGCCTTCTTGAGCTGCCCTTTGAAATTTTCTGTTCAGCTCCTTGACTTCATCCTTTCTTCCCTTTGCTTTAGCTGTTCTATAATTCAGAGCAAGATTCGGAGTCTCGGTTGACATCCACTTTGATCTGTTCTTTTTCCCTGTCTTTTGAATGACCATTGCTTTCTTCATGAATACTTGTCTCGATGTCTTCCCACAGCTCACCAGGTCTTCTATAAGTAGTGTTCAATGTGTCAACTCTGTTGTTCAGATGTTATCAAAATGTAGGTGGAATAAATTCAAGGTCATAGTTTGGCTCTTGTTTTAATTTTCTCCAGCTTAATCCTGACCTTACTTATCATATATTCATATGACCATACTCATATGAATCACTCAAATACATGAGCAATGGTATGTCCACAGTCAGTCAGTGATCTGGTTTAGCTGCTGATATTGAGCTTCTCACTTGTATCTTCCCACAGATGTAGTAAACTTGACTTCTGTGTATTCCATCTTGGGGAGTCCATATGTATGGTCACCTTTTGTGCTTTTGAAAAAAAAGTATTTGATATGAACAAATCATTGGTTTTACAAAATTATATCATGGGATCTCCAGCTTCATTTCTATCACCAAATCCTTATTTCCAAATTACTGTTCCTTTTTGTTTCCAACTTCTGCATTCTAATCACTAATAACTACCAATTCATTTTTGGCTGCATGCTTGATTTATTTCTGACTGAAGTCATTGGTAGAACTCTTCAATTTATTCATCACTCACTTTTGTGGTTGATGCGTAAACGTGAATAATAGTTGCAATCGATTGGATTTCCTTGAAGGCAGATAGGCAAAATCCTATTACAAGCAGCAATGTACTTCATGATGGATTTAGCAAAATCGTTTCTGACAGTGAATGCCAAGCCATTCTTCTTGCTTATGTTATTCCCAGCATAGTGAATCCTATGATTTTATGATTCAAAATGTCCAATACCAGTCCATTTCAGCTCACTAATTCATAGGGTATAGATCTTCAAGAATTCCAATTCATTTTTTGACCCCTTCCAATTTTCCTAAATTCATACTTCCCACATTCCAAGTTCTGATCATTAGAAGAATTTTGCAGCTGTTTCTCTTTACTTTGAGTTGTGTCCCAACAGTGAATATTGGGATTCTGAGGGCTCCACTCCCACAGGCTTTGATTACATTTGTGGGAAGAGACCATGCGAAGCTCCATATCAGTAGCTAAAATCAGTCCTGAGACTGATTGTGAAATAGACGATCAATTGCTCATCTGTTAAGTCAGGGGAAGCTGAAGAAAATTAAAACAAATCCAGCAGGGCCAAAATATGACCATGAGTCTATCCCAGCTGAATTTTGAGAACATATGAAGAACAGATTTGATGCGTGATGGAAGACCCGATGAGCTGTGAGAGGACGCCCTGCAAGGAATCAGCTGCTCTTCAGTCACATTGCGTGTGCCCTCGGACCTGACTGGTCCCTACTCTGGCGGTATCTCTTACGATGTTCTCGTCCTTTATTTAGACTTTCAGTATTTAAAAAGGCGCTTACGCTGTGCATAAGATTTTCATCAGCTTATTCTTCTGATTTGGGGAATTGAGTCCTTCGTAATTGTCTTTTCTTAGTTAGTAAGCTCTTCTGAAGCCTGTTTGCTTTGGGTGACCCTGGTGACACTTGAAATATCAGCTATATTTAAAATATAGCTTCCAGTATCACAGGAACACACAGCCACAACAGTATGACTAACTGACAGACAAGTGGTGACAAGTAAAACATAGCAAGATAGAATTAAATGTTAGGATGAATATCTCAAAAAACCCTCACTGCTATTGAGTCTACTATGACTCAGAGCCAACTTATGTGTGTGTGTATGCATATGGGTGTGTATGTGTAAATAAACAAATATATATATTTCTGAACAAAATATGATGGTTCATTCATATTTTGTGTGTGTGGGGAAAAATAAGAGTCTTTAATATTGAAAAAAATAATGGTGGAACCACTGTGTAGGTGCCTGTGCTTGTCCAGGTAGACTAGAGAAACAAATTCATAGATACCCATATATGTATAAGAAAGAGCTTTATATACAAGAGCAATTGAATCTTGAGAAAATATTTCAGCACAGTACAGACCAAGTCCATAAGTCTGATATTAGCCCAATATGTCTGATAGTAATCTATATCTTCCTCTTAAGACTCACACAACACATGCAATGATGCTGAATGCAGGAAGATCACAGGCCAGTGGATGGAAAGTCTTATGGATCCAGTGGCATTGCTGACAGGAGTCTCCATGTGGCTCATTTAGCTCGAGGGCTCTAGCATAGCTCCAAGTGTCTTCTCAACAGGATTGTCTTGCAGGGAGTGTTTTTGTGTCCATCCTCCAGAGAGGTAGTTATCTCTACAATCTCCAAATGAGGCCATCAAGCTGCGACCTGATTTACAGGCTAGACTTCACCCCTTAACTCTTAAGTCTCAGAATGACAACAGATTATGTAACCAGCACAGTGCATAATACACACTTCGTTCAAGTTCAAGTGCCAAAATTAGCACATAGGCTATTTTTTAACAAAAATTTTAAAAATATTTTATAGGGCTTTGTAGGGATGCTGGTCAGAAAGCCTTGTGGGAAAATACATCGATTTTCTTTGTTTATGTGGAGATTTGGCTAATTTAGAAAAACTTAACCAATTAACTAAAATAACTATAATGTAGCTGTTTTAAAACAGATTTATAGTAAATATAAGTCCTATATTCTTTCACATTATAAATCATCTATATTCCACTTTTAATAATTGTATGTAGGAATAATGTTCATTTATTACTATGCATATTTGTTTCTTATGTTATCAAACTAAAAGATATGTATTAAAGAGAAATAAAATAACATTTTTCAAAAATACAAAATTTAGATTTCCTCAAAATTAAAAATACAACAAGAAAGAGATGACCCAAATACACGTAAATGGTCTAATTATTCATTCTCTTTCTTATCTTGTTCAACTATTTATAAAATATTTGATGAAAATATGGCTAAAATATAAAAATTAAACTGAAAATGTAGGTGGAGCAAAACCATAATCTATGGGCAGTATATACTTCAGAAGTCCACACCTTTCATTCTGGAGATAAAGTTGCACTGATTACGTGCACTTTCCGCAAGACCATTCTTTGGTACTGAAAAATCTTTTCCCATAGTAAGAATATGACCCCCAAAGGAGAAATAATTTATGCCCATTGTTTACTTTTGTTATTTAACAAAAGATTTTGGATATTTTTATAGAGTGAGATTTTAGGTTTCTTTCCACTCCCTTGTCTGGGCTTTTGAAAATATTATTATTATTCATGTGTTTTTATAACTGTTAAAAAAGTTTACAACTAAATAGGATTTAATTAAAACTTATTAGTAAAATTGTAAGAAAGAATTCTAAATGATGTCATGATTATTAATTGACTTTATAACAAGCATTTTTAAAACAATAAATCATTTTATTGGGTACTCTTTCAGCTCTTCTATCAATCCATACATCAATTGTATCAAGCACGTTTGTACATATGATGCATAGTCATTTTCTAAATATTTTCTTTATAGTTGAGCCCATTGGTATCAGTTACTTTTTCCCCTCCCTCCCTCACCTTCCCTCCCTTATACTCCTTGATAAATTATAAATTATTAATGTTTGCATATCTTACACCGTCCACTGTCTCCTTCACCCACGTTTCTGTTGTTTGACAACAAACAACATAACAAGTATTTATATCCTTATTCTTAGCTTTTTACAAAAAGTTATTCATTGATAAATTATTATTTCATTTCATTGGCCTGTTATTAATAAAAAAGGGAAAATATAGAAAAAGTTGAAATTCCTTAATATGAGAAATTTATTCCTTTTATACATGTATAATTGAACTGAAGCACATCTCATAAAGACAAATAATTTAATTACCTTCATGGATTTTGTAGAGATATGCGGTACATCTTATAGTATTGCTGTTAGAATTCTCATTCACACATGCTTAGTTTTATTCTGAATAAAATATGTTTAAACTTGTCTCTGCCAACAGTCAATTGCTGCAGATAACTTCTTTCATTTATACATTGTATTGGTCTCCAACAAAGGATATTTTTCTTGCCATGGGTTAAAAAATTATTTTGAGATTAAAGCTAATATGAAATTTTAAACAAACTTAAGTGGACATCTTTCCAAATTATTGAATATTTGAATGGGGAAATTTAAATTTGGGGGTTGATCAGGCATGTTAAGAAAGGTGAAGAAGATCTCAAAAAGTTAAGAGAAGAAATTAAGAGTTAAGAGAAGACCATTAACACAGAAGAAGAAACTATGGCAAAAGTCCAGGAAATAGTGACAGAAGATGGTAGAATTACCATTGATGCAATAGTTATCGAAGCTGGAATTTCACGTGGCTCAACATTTTTAATTTTATGAGAACACTGTGGCCTCAGCAAGCTTTCAGATCAGTTGAGTATAAAAAGTTTGGTTGGAGACCAACTAGCTCAAAGAGCTAGTCTTTCGATCAGGTTTTATTTTTTTATTTTAAACATTATTGAAACCAATGAAGATGATTTTATGGGAAAAAGTGTAACCAGAAACAAGACGTAGATTTATTAACATATTTCAGAGAGCAAGAACCGATCTTAGGGGCTTCTGAGAAAATATACTAGGCCAATTCAATTGAAGGGAGAGAGATGCGTTTAGAGGGTTATGCTGCCTATTTGGGGGGATAACCTTGGGTATCATGATGGATTTTCTTGATGGGCACAGGATAATCATAGGGATTTGTTATGAAGAAATTTTAAGAAAATGGAAAACTGTACTGATGACGACAGACTAAGAAAAAACTGGCAAGAAATTGTTTCCTGACTATCATTTTGAGGGTATCAAGGGCTGGCCTGTGAGAATTTCTTTGGAAAATTTACCCTCTCTATTTTATAGCCCTGATCTTGCCCATTCAGACATAATTTTGTTGCCCAAATTCAGCATTTTAGAGGACAGTCACTTAGGTCTCTCAGAGAGTTGAATTCTGCAGGGAAGGGTGGTGCTGTTAGGCACCATCTAGTTATTTCTGACCCACAGGGATCCAGGGATCCTCTGTACAACAGAACGAAGCACTACTTGCTCCTGTGCCATCTTCACTGGGTGACTGCCACTCAAACGGCATTCTCTACTTTTACTTCTAGATTCCAGTACGAGTTGCAATGGCTATATAGAACCCACAGACAATAGTCATGATTATAGGGCTTAGTAGGGAAGGTAGCAGGTTGTAATGCAAATGAGCAATATTCAGGATATAGCTGTCCTTCAGGACAGGTTACAAAGATCTTTCAGGACTATTGATAAAAGACCAAAGGACATGCCACTCCACCATAAGCCTCAGCCTCAAGACCCTTACCTCACACTCCTGTCACAGACAGTACTGAATTTCAAGAAAGATCTTGAAGTGTCCTTTTAGACAGTGAATAAGAAACCACTCCCCTTGATATTTTATCACCTAACTCTCAGAAGAGATAAGGAGTCCTGTGATGTAGTGGTCATGAGTTGGGCGCCTAGACTTAGCTCTTCCAAACCAGTAGCCACTCCACAGGAGTCCCTGAGAGAATCCGAGTCCTGGAAACTCACAGTGCAGTCCTACCTGGCCTCAAGGGTAATTATGAGTCAGCATCGACTCCACGGCAGTGAGTAGGTAAAGGTAAATATTAAAATATGCATAGAGAGATAGACTTTTTTTAAAACTTGGAATTTATTAATACTCTAGGCCACTACCACCTCCTGAAAAAAAAAAAAAAAGGAAAAAGAAAGAAAGAAAGAGCACCCCTACCCCCCCGCCCACCCCGCCCAAGCTCCTTTTGTCCTTCTTGGAATGCTTGATATTGTACCTAGATTTCTAAGATGTTTTTGTTTTGTTGTTGTTTTTCCCAATGTTTTCTTCTCTCAGTTCCTCAGGTGGGGTAATAACAGTTGATCCAACTTAAAGAGTTTTTTCTCCCCTGCATCCTCAAGTTAACTTTGGGGTCCTTCTAGTAAAGTTAAACTTCAGTTATGATGCTTTTTAGCAGTATTATTTCCCATATGTTCTTCTTCTTATTTCCCTTTCTCTGTGGAAATTCTTATTTGTATCTTCTTAATAGCATATTTTTCTTTTAATTCTTTGAGCATCTTTATGAGCTGATTTGAATCTCTTGTGACCTAAAACTAA
The DNA here is from genome assembly GCF_000313985.2 of Echinops telfairi. NCBI lineage: Eukaryota > Metazoa > Chordata > Mammalia > Afrosoricida > Tenrecidae > Echinops > Echinops telfairi. The sequence continues at coordinate 6,221,820 of NW_022107432.1, read as the reverse complement.
CATATGAGCCCTTAGAGCCAATTCTGATTCTATCCTTTTTTGTTTTCTTACATTTTGATTGCAAATTATTGTTTCTTTGTATGCTTAGCTTTTTTATTTCTTTGTATATTGGAAGACTGGCTATGAAAAAAAATCAGTGTCTGAACTTTTGCTGTTTTTTACAAGGTTGTTTGATTAGTTTTGTAGTGTGCTTGGAGTTAAATTTCTGACTTATCTCCTTCAGGAGTCCTCTGAACCCCTCAAACATGTGGATATCTTCGGCATAGTTCATTTTTCTGTGATTTCAACAGAGGCTAAGGCTCTTTATACTTAGATAAATAGAGCTTGTAGGACTTCCACCCTCTATCACCTTATCTCTTTGTGAGTTGAAGGATATTTTCAAATATGCTGCCCTCTCCAAATTCTAATTTGGCTTTTCCTTTTGGCCTCGCTCTTTCTGGTCACCTCTTTGTACATGTTGTTCAACGTTCACTGAGGGTTTATTGGAAAGATTGTTATGTCGGCTTTGTTATGTCCTTTCAAGACATGTCCCTTTCTAGATAACCTTGCTAATTTCTCCTTGGTCTTCTTTTGCTGGTTATTTGCCTAAACTGAGGGTAAAACCATTAGCACACAAGCTTGTGGGGTTTTGTTGTTGTAGTTCGGGTGATTTTATGTCTTCTCTTTCTTTGTTCTTGCTTCTCTCCCTCTCCTCCTCTCTCTCTCTCTCTCTGTCCTTCGTTCTTTCTTACCTGCTTCAAACCAAATTTACCACTACTAACTAACAAAACTATGGGCCAGTAAAATACCTGTCACACTTACGATATGTTTCATATCATTTATTATCTTAAATGCATCTCACATATAATTAATAGTTTTAAATCTAGAAACCATTCTTCTTTGCTACCCAAACTATTTCTACTGGATCTCTCTAAAATGACTGAATGTTTTCTTTCCCCAAACCAAATGTCTGACAAAACATAGGTCACAAACAGCCAGTATGCAATTCTCAAGCGGCATACCCGGGGAAAGCTGGGATTTGCCAACCTAAGTCCAAGGGGCTTTGGAGACAAGAAGACCAGGGACTCATCACCATTACGTCAGCAGTTTATGGTTTGCTCTGCGGCTTGTTTCCTGCATTCAAATGGTTGCTGTGTTGTCAGTGCTCTACTTTTCTTTTAAAAAGAAATAATTACCCAATTTTTCAGGATGCCATTATTAGAAATATGCTCTTTAATTATATTTATAGAAATTTTATTACAATTAAATCTAGTATAATGTGAAAAGATCAGTACAATGTTAACTACTATAGGGCAGGGTTTGTGTGAAAAGAGCCGATGGACATTTCCTTGAGGGATGAAAAGTTCCTTTATTGTAGTATTGCTGGGTATCACTCTGGGCTCTGTTTGTCAAAATTAAATAGCTGAGCATTTCACATTACCATGTATCTACATTTTTTATTTATATATATTTCACATATCATAAAATTCAATAGTTTAATCACATCGCGGAAAGTTGCGCAATCATCACCACAGTCCACTTTACAACATATTTTTGTGCTCATCATTATTAGCTCCCTATTTCCTCAAAGCCTCTGCTGCTATATGCCCAAGGAAAATGTAATCCAGTTATTGTCTCTATGGATCTACCTATCCTGGATTTCAGGTACAGAAAATCATTAAAGAGGAGCAAACAAGCAAAAATACAAGAATAACAAAGTAAAACAAATAAAACTAAATAGAAAAGGAAGCAGAAAATATTTTAAAATAAAGCAAATCATAACTAGACCAATAAGTAACATCATGAGAAAAGGTTGAAGTTGGAGAAAAGGTTGAAGTTGTCAAGGAATTTTTCTGGCTTGGATCCACAATCAATGCTCCTGGAAGCAGCAGTCAAGAGATCAAAGGATGTAGTGCATTAGGTCAGTCTGTTACACAAGAACTCTTGAGAGTATTGAAGAGTGAGGATATTACCTTGAGGATTAAGGTGCACCTCAAGCCATGCTATTCTCCATGGCCTCACATGCATGTAAAAGTTAAACATTCAATAAGAATGACCAAAGAAGGATAGATGCATTTAAATTGTGATGCTGAAGAAGAATCGTGAAAGTACCATGGAGTCCTGCCAGGACAAACTGATCTGGGTTGGAAGAAGTAAGGCCAGAGCGCTTAGAGGCGAGGATGGCAAGACTTCACCTTACATGCTTTGCACGTGCTATCAGGAGAGATGGGCATCATGTTTGGTAATGTGGAAGGACAACGAACAAGAAGAAGGCCCTAAAGGAGATGGCCTGGCATGGCGGCTGCATGGATGGGCTCAGGCATAGGAACCATTGTCAGGCTGGAAGGGGACTGTTCGGTGTTTGGTTCTGTTGAGCATCGGGATGCTATGTGTTGGAGCTGACTTGATGGCTCCTAACAATAACAACAAGGAAGGTCACAAGATAGGATGCTAAGTTTTATCCTCATTGCGTCTTGCAACAATCCACTTTCCAATGCATTCTGCATGTTAGCAGGGCTATAGCATCGCTGGTCCATGGCCAAAGGGGCTTAATCTGTGTGTATTTCCCCTTCATTTAAAGAAAAAAAAACAAAAAACTGAAACATCTTTAAAATGGGTCAAAAGGAGATCAGATTATATTACTTTTTGACCTAACTAGTTCTGCCATAACCAAATTTACAATTCTCGTGTTTGGTAACAGGGCTCATTCACATCCCTCAACTATGATTGGAGGGATTTCACTGGAGGCTTCCGTGTGTGGACCCTGAAAATGGATTTGGGTCTTCTGGTGTCATCCAGACCCTCTGCAAACCAAGTGTTCAAAATTTCAACTCTGATGCCATTCCCTCCTTAAGATTAGGATTTTCTTACTTTCCATTCATGGATCATATAGGCTGGTATGCTTCTTCCATATGGACATAGTTGGTGCTTCATTTAGATGGCTGCTTGCTTGAAAACAAGCCTTTTTGCTTGCTTGTATACAATTTTATTAACTTTTTTCAAAACCATTTTATTAGGAGTTAATACACATAGCATGTCTTTCCATAGTTCAATCACATCAAGACATATTGTACAATTGATACCACAATCAGTTTCAAAGCATTTCTTTCCTTCCTGAACTCCTTGACATCAACTCCTTTTACCACCACCACACCTCCTCACCAACCACTGTACTCCCCGGAAACCCTTTTTCTACTTGCTGTCCATATGGGTTCATCAATCTTGGCTTCAGATATGGGAAACAAAAAACAAAAATTCAGCTTGTTCCTCAGGTTTCAGTCTCTGCTCAGATGTTCTTTATTCCTGGCTTTAATTCAAGATCACAAGAACCTGGTTTAGCCCTTCTGCATCAGGTCTGTGCTGGCCAGATGCTGCAGCACATGGGTTTGGGACAAAAAGCACACTATTCTTGGAAGGGGGGATGAAATTGAAAATAATGTAGGCTATTGTAATATGCAACACACTTAAAATTAGCTGAGGGTGGGTGTGTTAAGGTCCATGTGTGTTGGCCAAAATAAAGCCCTTAAAATCATCTGAATTTTACATATCAGCATGAAAGAATCCAGGCTCTCTCCCACTTTTTAACATATCTCAGTTAAAGTCTAGAAAACACCATGTAAATAAGTCAGTAGGTCTTTTTAAATTTGTTTTGGTTTTTGGTTTTCATTTGGCTTATTTTAAACTGGCATTTATTTTCACAGTTCATACTTTATGTTAGATTTTATTGTTTAATTTATTTCATTTCCTTACAATGTCAGTCTTTTACTCTGAACATATCCAATCAATAAATTCCATTTAAACTTCTTTGGGGGTAGTCATCTTACCGGGAAGGAACACAGAGGAGTAATGAAATTCTCTGAAATATAGCATATAAAGATAAGGATAACAATCTATTTAACAGAAAAATTCTCCGACCTTGTTAATAGAGATGTGCCCTCTATCCCCTGTCACCTGGACAGGTGGCTGCATGTGCATCAGTAGTTGTCACGTGACTGATAATGAATAAAAGCAGCCTGGAATCTCTTCTCTATTCAGTAGATCAACAGAGTTTATCATGAACATTGGGTTTATGGAGCAAATCCTAACAAGGTTTTGCATCAAGGTCACCTGGGAACAGATTTAAAAATAAGCATCATCAGCCTTCATACCACAGATACTTTGAGGCTATAGAGTAAGAGTTAGGGCCAGACAGATATGCTTTAATAAGCTCCCCAAGTGATTTTGATCTGCATCCTTGTTTAAGAACATCTAACTTAAGTATATTTGTCCAACTTGGCTAACTGAAAACCACTCTATGTTCTCCTTTTATTTCTAAATCCAACAGTAAGTGACTTATTTCTTTCTAATCATTAACCATGTGTTAAAATAATAGGATTTTCTTGCTTATTGATTAAATTGTTGTTGTTGTTATTATTGTTAAATGTCTGTTTTTATTGTTAAAGTGCTATTAAATTATTGTTAAAATGTCTGTTTACTTACTATAATTTCCATTCATTTATTATCTCAAATAAATCTTCCTCATATAGAAATCGTCTTGAATCAAGGCACATACACACATCCCTGTACTTCATTTGGAAAAAAAAAAACCCTGCAGTGTCAATAACAACTTTCAAATCATTCTTACTGTTATCTGTCTAATTTCACTATCCATAAGCCTCACTAACTCCATTACCCAGCCAGTCTCAAAAGAAGAGGGACACTGTAATCTCTGGGATCCGAAATGACTCCTGCCACATTGTACAACAGCTATTCAACTCACACTCGAAGGAAAGGTTATCTTTGTAACTGATTCAGAAGAATTTTGTCTTTCCTTCAACTCTAGCATTTTCTGAAGTCAAGAAAAAGAAGTCTTTTGTGTTTAGCACTGTAGAAAGCACTTTGGCCAAGAATATAGGGATCTGCCTTTAAGTTCTGGCTTCCTTACCTACTTAGTGACCAAAGTCTTCTTTTATTTTGGGCCTTATTGTTCTCATAGGAATAATGAATATGTTGTTCCACATTGGCCAAGCAAGGATCAAAGTCTATTCCTGTAAGATTTATACATAGCCAATGTTACATGACTTTTGATCATAGTTATCATCCATGGTCTACATACAGAAATGTGGACTAATCAGAAAAGGTATGAACCATTAAGGGGGCCTCGTGGTACAATGACTAAGAACTCAACTATTAATGATAAGAGTGATTGTTCAAACCTTGTTCAAACCTACCAGATGCTAAGCATAGGGGGGGGGGGGAGCCTTGTGATCCGCTCCTGTAAAGATTTTAGTTCAATAAACCCTATGTGGCAGTTCTATTCTATCCTATATAATGAATAAGAGTTTAATAGACTAGGTAGCACATCAAAGCAGAAACATGGACCTCTTAGAGATCCTTGGGTGTCAAAAATATATATATCTCCTGGTGGCACAGCTGGTTGAGTGCTGGACGATTAATTTCAACAGTTATTATGAATCCATTAGCTTCAGAATGGTATAGCCAGTTTTCATTAAATATTTACACATCTGTGGAAACCCTGTTTCCTGGGGCAGTTTACTTTCTCTTATAGGCTTGCTATGAGTTGGGTCTGGGGGCACGTGGTTAATAATCTAAAGGTGGAAGGATCATACACCAAAAGGGAGACAGCCCTGGCCCTCTGCCTTTGTAAGGATTACAGAGAAGATAGCTCTACCATGAAACAAATGAAGTCGCAGTGAATTAGAATGTTCTCAAGCAATGGGTTTGGTGGTTTGGTCTGTGGACATTTCAAATTTAGGATTTAAATAAGCCATGATCCAGAAATCACGCTGTCATTTGCCATTGAAAAGTAGTCAGTATTGTTTTATGCTTGTTACATATTCAAATGAATCGGGATTAGGAAACCTATCAGGGTTTCTTTTAAGATGTTAGGTTTATTGCTGAAAATTATTTACAAGACCCTTGGGAAAGAATGTGAGTTCTCTGGGGCTAAAGATGGGAAGATGTATTTTACTGATAGAAACAAACAAACAAACCCAAAATATATGGTTTCTCTGGATAGGGAGAACAGGATGAGGGAGGAGGAAGATGGAGTGAGTCATTAGAAAATCGTTTTGCTCTGTCATTTGATCTTCACAAATCTTCAACTTTCAGCAATTTACTAGGGGAAAAAAGCTTCCTGAAATGATATTTTTATGGAAGCTATTGAAGGGGCATCTTTCCCAATAAAAAGGGCACTAGTGACATGAAGGGTTTTCAGGTAGATTCAGAAACACGAAGAAAAGGGGAGAGACAGTTGTGTGAAGTTATAAAAAGTTTGAGTAGAATTTCTTACTCTTTGGAGTCACAACATTGGAGTTATTCTCGATGTAACTACATCTTTACGGGACCCACGTATTAATATTGGGGTTACACAATTGGAAGGGTCTCTTGGAAACCTTGTGTTCTTATTACAGGATTCTTGGAGTTCAATTCATGAACAGTGACCATCTATAGAAAATGAATCTTGAAGAAAACGGTGGACTCATTCACCTATCTGTGCACATGCTTACGACTTCCTTCCAGCCCTTTGATCAGTAGACTTTCCAGATGTGGTTGGCTTGTTTTTAGACACAAATGAACACAGAAGCTTCAAGACAACAAAACTCCAAGAACATTACTAGGGGGGGAAGAGGGGGTATTGTAGCTTAGGGTGGGTTGGAGTGGTGACTGTACATTGTTTTCCAGGAAAACGTAATGTCTTCATTTGCAAAGAAAGGGTGGGTAGTTGTAAATAAACATGAATAAGTTCTTCAAATGAAGGATGCCAAACATATATAAAGTTAGAGAGAATTAACTATAACGGGCATTATATAACTCTGGAAACAGATGGAAATCTTGTTTTATCTGTTTCTTACTTTCCCCTCTTCCAAATTACTTTAAATGAAATTAATTTCCCTTCCTCAAAATAATTTTCAAATATCGCATCATTTTATTTTTTTTAATTTTTTTAATCAATTTATTGGGGCTCATACAATTCATCACAATACATAGATCAATTGTGTAAAGCACATCTATACATTTGTTGCCCTCATCATTCCCAAAATCCGCTTGCCTCTTGGGTTCCCGGAATCCGCTCATTTTCCCTCCCCCCCCCCTTCCCTTCCTCCTCCCCTTTCCCCATGTACCCTTAATAATTTATAAATTATTATTGTATCCTATATTACACTGTCCAGCATCTCCCTTCACCCACCCCGCTGCTGCCCGTCCCCCAGAGAGGAGGCCATACGTGGCTCCCTGTAATCCATTTCCCCTTACTACATCCGCAGATGTGCGCATCATTTTATCTGAAAGAAATCAAAATCTGTCTTTAAGTCCAAAAGAAAGTTGTTTCTCTCTTTTTCATTTTTTATACATTTTCTTTTGTAATTTTCTAATGTTTTAACAAATAATTTCTAACATTATTTTTAGTGTCCTTGTATCTATATTATTACATAGACTAGCTGTTTGGTCCCAATTGCTTCATATAGATGAGTGAGTGCTTCCAGTGCCTTATCACCTTCTGAGACATTTCAATTGATATTCCATCAATTCCGGGAGCCTTGTTTTGGGCTTGCGCATTCAATGCAGATTGGACTTCTTTCAGCACCACAAGTGCTACCTCTTGCTGATGTGCTTACCTCTTGAAATAGTTGGATTTCAACTCGATCTTAGTAAAGCGACCCGGAATTCTGCGTCTACTGAGCCAGGGGACGTATCTTCTGACATTATCTGACAAAATTATGCGTCAATTTATTGGGTCTTCATTATCTGATAATGTTTCACAGATCACCATATTCAAAGATTTCAGTGGCTAAAGCCTATGAGGTGTGTAGCCTATTCCTTCATCATACGTGGTCCTTCTTCTGAAACCTCTGCTGAACCCTGTTCACGTGGGTACCCTGCCGGTTTCTGCAATACGATGACATAGTTCCCGTCATCACAACACAAACCACCACAGGGAGGCGAACGGACAGACAAGTGGCGGGAGCACAAAGAAGTGGTCTGAAATCCCCATCTGCTTAATGTTATTACTAGTTTGTTATGTTCCAATCACATGCATTTCTTTACATGGTCAATAAAATATAAGTAAAACTTTTTGCGTGCTTTCTCCACTTTCATTCAAAATTCATATGACTTTATCAATGTTACTTCTCATCTCAGGTCTTCTTTTTTTTTTTTTTCCACGTTTTTTCATTTTTTATTTTCCAACCATTTAATTGGCATATAATTCACATATCATACAATTCAATAATGCAATCACATCAAGAAGTGTTGTGAAATCATCACCAAAATCAGTTTTAGAACATATTCTTCATTCTTGTACTTATCGTCATTAGTTCCCCATTTACATTTAATTTTTGACACTTCCTATTTTCCTAGATTCATGCTTTATCTATTCCAAGTTCTGATGATTAGTATATATATATATTTTTAACATTTTATTAGGGGCTCATACAACTGTTATCCCAATCCATACACACATCA
>NW_022107432.1:6201652-6212499 GCF_000313985.2 Echinops telfairi | reverse complement strand
CACCACATTTGCTTATTCACCCGCTTTGTCTTCAGCGGTTGTGTCGGGAAGGTGAGCATCATAGAATGCCAATTTACTAGAAGAGAGTATTCTTGTGTTGAGGGAGTACTTGAGTGGAGGCCCAATGTCCATCTCAGGTCTTCTTAATCCTACTTCATCTTCCTTTGGGGAGCTCCTTGCCTGTGAACTGCTTCAACTGCAACTGAATTACCTTAACAAAATTTTACTCAAATATAATATTAATGAGATTGTTAGACATTATCCAAATTCTCTTGGGTCATCTGTCTTTGTTTGGTATGTACACAAATATTTTCTAGACGTTGGTCCGGTATATGTTTTTCAAATGTCATGGCACAGACAAGTGATTGCTTCCAGTACTATATCAGCTTGTTAAACCTGGTTTTTAGCCAATACCGGGAGCCTCGTTTCTAATGAATTCTTTTAGTGCAGCTAGTACTTTTTCCTCATTACCATTGATTCTTGATAATATATTGCTTCTTGAAATAATTGAATGACATCTGGGTGGGGGGAGGTCACCCTGGTTTCATATATTTCATTAATCGTAGTTTGATGCTTTCTGTACCGTTCAATATTTTGTACATTGAATCCCTCAATATTGCAACTTGAGGCTTAATTTTTTTTAAAGTTTTCTCTCAGTTTATTATATGCTGTGTTCTTTCTTCTTTGTTTTCTAAATCTAGATCTTTGCACAATTCATTATAACACCTTACTTTGTCTTCTTGAGATGTTCTTTGAGACTTTTGTTATTGTTGTTCTTTGAGATTTAATCTTTTATTGAACATTAATATTTGGAGACCAAAATACACCACCAAGAAAGCAAAGTGTCCTAAATTCGAGACATTATCTCTAAATTAATTTTTAAAAAATCAAATGAAGGGAAGCAAAACGGCAAATGTGTGCTCCTTCTCTGATGTCACCAAACCTCACTTTTCTTTTCCTCCATTGCTGCTGTGCTTCCTGTACATTCTTCTTTGCCTTATGTTTCTGATGGCACTTCACCTGAAGTCCCTTCACTCCAGAAAAACAGACTGAAAATCCTGGGTCTGAAATGCTTTCTAGCATTTGTCCTGATCTTCCTCCGATCGCTTTAATCCCATGGACACACTCAGAATTACACAAAACTACGGAACATTTTCATTTCAACAGTACAGTTGAAATGAAACCTGGTTTATGAAATTCTCTCAACGTTTTAAAGACTATTATTTGACCTTGAATATTAACATTTCAAGCTAATTCTTAATAAAATAGACTGAAATTTCAAACTACCAGGATGTAACTTGGGGTTGAAATTTTTAATTATAGTAAATTAAATATAAAATTAGAGAGTATTAACTATAATGTGGCATTATATAACTCTGTAAACAGAGGGCAATCTTGTTTTATCTGTTTCTTAATTTCCTTTCTTCCAAAGTACTTTAAATGAAATTAATTTCCCTTCCTCAAAATAATTTTCAGATATCGCATCATTTTATCTGAAAAAAAATTGAGATTTTCAATTATCTTCTTGTAAAAATTATTTTTCATCTGAGAAAAAAGTTTACATTTGAGTTGTCTTTTCTTTCTTCTGATAAACTTCTGTTTTGTGATCCCATTTGTCAGAGAATTTAGTCCCTTCCCATGCAAGATTCTGGTAAGTTAATATATTTACTAAAGATTTGTTATTAAAGTGAATCAGTCTTATCCAAAAATTTCATGCACATTAAATATTGAACAATGTATAGTTCTGAATATAAGTGTAGGTCTTTAAAATGGTTTCTTACACTGTTTAATTTACATGGTCATTCAGACTAGAGCCTGAATTTCCGTTTCTTGCTGCAGGAAGCCGTTGCTGGCAGCACGTTCTCCACCAGGCACTCTCTCAAGTGACAGAAATGCTGTTGCTTGTCCTAGAATTTTAGTTACTCTTCTGAGAAGCGGTGATCTATTTGATCTCATAAGAAAAGATACATCATTTATTCTTATTGATGTAACAGACTTTAAAGAGATAAATGATTCTAAATTTCTTCTCTAACGGATACTAAAAAGCATGTAAAGGGCAGGATTATGGAATTTTTTTTTTCATGATGGTGTTATGAAATTACATGATATTTCTTCAGTGGACTAGCTCTGATTGGGTTAGTGATAATTATTATATAAATTAAGTAATACTAGTATTTTCAGGAATTATTAAAAATTAATTTATGGTGACAAGTCAACCTTAAAAGCAAAATCATAGAAGTAATCTTTCTCAATAATGTATTCTAGATATTTTATGAAATTTATTTTATTTCAAGAAGATTCATTTTTATTAATCTCAGAATGACAATAATAGAAAGCTCATAGGACTGTGAAAATTTGAACTCCTATAAAACTCTCTGATTCTCTGAGAACACCTTAGGCAAAACAGGAGAAACAAATTAAAGAATTCTTCAAGATAATTTGTTAAACAGCTTTGAAGATACCTTTGAGACATTTAAAAAATCCTCTGATAACCATCCCTGCCGAAATAACCAAGTAATAGTGACAGTAAGTAAGATTAATTTTTAAAAGTTGCATGAACTGCCTCAAAGTGGCAGGCAATCAGGCTAGATCACCTTTGCATTTCCTTAGGGTGGAGGTAATCATGGCAGTTCAACTGACTAAAAATTCTTCCAGCCTTGTCCAGATATTTTGACTTTCAAAAATAATCAAGAGAAAGATCTAAAACAAACAAACAAGCAAAAACCTGAAAGAAAGCCTAAGAATTACATGGGGAAGTATCAAGAGGTATAACTTATGGGTCATTAGGATTTCAAAAAGGAAGAAACCAAAAAAGTCCAGAGAAAATTCTCAAAAAGTGGTCAGAAGAAAACGTCCCTGGTGCCACGAAGTACAAGAACATATGCGTGTAAGCAGCTAGATGATACACAAGCAGGGCCAACTCCCAAACACGAGTCAAGGCCCACTAGTGCCAAACCAAGATTGTGAACGTAACTCAGGAAAATAAAAAGTACCTGCAAAGTGAATCAGGAACATAAAGTTCTGATTTCCTGGCAGGAATTATACAGTCAAGAAATAAATGGGATGACATGCATACAAGTCTGAAATGAAAAAAATATTCCAACCAGAATGATATACCCAGCAATTTTTTATTAAAAATGATGGCAAAATTATGACAGTTCCAGGTAAACATAAAATAAAGAAATATGTAAGAACCAGATATATTTTACAAAAAATACTAGAGGGGTTTTGGGGGGCAGGGAATCCATGACAGACAACAACCTGAGATAAACATACCTGACAACCTCATGCTAACTTCAAAATATGTAATAAACAACCTTCTCACATTAAAATGAAAAATCTAGACTAGAAATTAAGCTGGACTAGAGCTGCTTCATAGGCACATGGAATAACTTCTGGGGCCACAAGTCATGTCACACATATACTAAACAACATAACTGAAAGCATAAACAGCAGAGAACAAATAAACAACCGGAACTCCTAAAAATTAGACCTTACATAAATAAAAAGATTTCGCCAAAATAGTGAAAAGAGAACTCAGAATCTGCAAAAGAATTCGGAATGACCTTAAACAAAGCACTATCACTAAAATTTCTAGAAAGTTTTAAAATCTCAACAAGTAAAAGACAAGTAACTGAATTTTAAAATGGGCTGAGGGCATGAGCAAACATTTCACCAAAGACATTCAGGTAGCCAACAAACCTTTGAAGAAATTCTCATGATTAATAGCTATTTAAAAGATGCAAATCAAAACAAAGAAATATCATCTCAGCCCAGCATGAACAACAAAGTTCATAAAAACAAAATGACAAACTCTTAGAAGAGTATACAAAGGTTGAAATTTGTATACACTGCTGTCAGAACTATAAATATGGATAGATAATAAGCAAGACATAAAGAGATATATGAACACAGCACTATTCACAATAACACAAACAATAGGAACAACCTAAGTGCCCGTCCGTGGAAGACTGGATAAACACACTATGGTACCTGTCCATGATGGAATACTCCATGACTTCACACGTGAACAACCTTCTTACATGAATAAACCTGATGGGCGTTAGGCTGATGGAAGCAAATTGATGACAATAGGGCAGATACTCTAGAAGAACACCATTGTTACAAGTCAAGAAAGCATTTTCACATTAAAAAATAAATAAAAAAGAAAGAAAGAAAGAAAACAGACAAACAAGCCCCCCCCACCACTCCCTCCGCCCAAGTCTTCTTTGATGGTTACCAGTTGTGGGAGTGTAAGAACAGGTCAATGACTGGTCAGAGGGTAGACACACCGCTGGTTGAAGGGGGAGGCTATATACAATCAGAGAAAAGTAGCAACACATGTTGGGGGAATTGCTGAGTGGAAAGCTAATCTTAAATTAATTCACAATAAGACATTAAAAAAAGAATACGTTCCCTGTGTCATAAACCAAGACAGGTGCCTTCGAAAAAGTACCTAAAATTTCCAACTTTAAGATCTTTAATAAAGAACCCAAATATTATTCCTCGGTGATTTATGATAGTGAACTCATGACAACTTTATAACTTCATGAAAGGATACAAATATTTGGTCCTGTTTTTAAAAAACGTGTTCATTTAATGTGTTAATTTTTTCCATGACACGTGATGTCAAAAAGAGTGCTAATTTTCTTTATGTTAACATTTTATGTGTATTTCCATTTACATATTTTCCTTTACATATTTTACATATACAATAAAAATTATTATCAGATTATATTTAAATTTTTAAATTAATCACCTCATCACAAATTTATTTTGTTTTTATATGTCAACATGGCCAATGGTTTGAACTGGGGAATTCCAATCATTTACCCATAGGATTTTGAATATGATGAAGATGTTTAGAGAGTCAATAATTTTGGAGTATTCTTGTTTAATCCTCTCTTTATAGTACTCATTTCATATTAGTAGATACAACTTATTTACTATGCAAAAGCATTCAACTATGTGGATCATAACAAACTACAAATAACATTGAGAAAACATGGAAATCTCATACCACCTAATTGTGCTCATTTGGAACTTGTTCTTAGAACAAGATGCAGTTATTCAAACACAAGAGAATACTGCCAGTTGTATTTCACCATAATTATTCAATATGCATGCTAAGCAAGTAATAAAAAAATAGGACTTTATACATACTAACATGACATCAGGATTAGGAAAGTTTATTAAGAATTTGGGATATGCAGATGATATCATCTTGTTTGCTAAATTAAGGGAGGTCAACTTGAAGCATTTGCTGATAGAGGTCAAGGACTGGTCACTACATCCTTGAGTATGGATTACAACTCAATGTATAGAAAACCAAAATTCTCACAGTGGAACCAATGGATAACATTATGATAAACAGAGAAAACAATGAAGTCATCAAAGATTTAATATTGCTTCTATCCACAATTCATACTCATGGAGGTAGCAGTCAAGAAAATCAAACGACACATTGCCTAAGGAAAATCTGCTGTACAAGACTCCTTTAAAGTGCTAATGAGCAAGGATGTCACTTTGAGCATTAAAGTTCAGCTGATCAAAGACATGATACTTTCAATTGCTCCATATGCATATAAAACTTGGACAATGAATAAGAAAGATTTTACAAGAATTGATGCATTTGAATTATACTGCTGATAAAAATATTGGAAGTATTGAGGACTGTCAGAAAAACAAACAAATCTGTCCTGGAAAAAGTACAACCAGAATGTTCTTTAGAAGCAAGTATGGCTAGACTTCATGTCACATACTTTGGACATGCTGTCAGAAAGGAACATAATGCTTAGAATTCTACTTAGACTATTTTACACATTGTTGACAAAATCTGGCAACAACAAAAATCCAGGAGATGGAGTGGAATAGCCCCTGCTGTGATAGTTAAAGTTGGGTATCAGTTTAGCTGGGACATGGCTCTCAGTGGTTTGGCACTGATGCATTGGTGCACACATCTCTGGTTTGTGATCTGAAGTAGTCGTCCTTGGTTTTCACAAAATTCTGGAACCTAACCATGCCACTGAGGATTGGGTTATGATATATTTCAATTTATTTTAAAATGAGGTTATGTACTGTGTTTAGAGATATAGTTAACTAAGATTTTGAAATTTCTTTATTTGAACTTACATAATTAAAATATTTTCTATCAGTTTTTTTCTTTTAAGAAAATTTAAAAAATAATTAATCATAGTCACTTTAATTTTGTCATCTATAAACACTGTTTATCTTGCTAATTCACTAAAAATTCTTGACCAACTGCTTCAACAAGAATAGACAGGTGGTTAAGACTTAGCTAGAGCGATTATAATTCAAGAAAGCTAAAGTGTCCCCTTATATTGTTCAACCTACAAAAGAAATCAAGCTATAACTCACCCGTCTTTGCGATCAGAAAGAAATGACATCACAAGGAGATCATTTCTCCCAAGATCATGGAACAAAATATAATACATGATCTTAAAATGATTGGACTTTTAAAATGTTTATTGGTTTTAAAACTGCCTTAATTCACAAGCTTGCGTTCACACTGGTAATAAACTTCTCTGTAGCTCATTAAAGTTTTTTGCTCTTTGCTTCATAGTTACAGGTGCTCTTCAGTTAATAGCCGTCCTGTATTCTGTAGGTATTATCCCATTTTAATATCATCTTTTCCCGTGAAAATAACAGAAATTTAAACATATAGCTGTTGTTTCCATAATACTCACTTTGTTCTAATACTTCTGAATTCTGAAGACTTTCTTAGGCATTTTTTTGTCATGAACCATTGACTCCCACTAATGATGGCATGAGAATCCCTTCTTTAAAATTCTCCAAGCAGCAGCAAATGCTAGTAACTTTGATGAGTAGATGTTTCCCCATCCTTAGTAGAAACTCAGATTATATATGAATATTTCTAATTATAAGTGTTCCTATCTATAGAGATGTTGACTTGAGAAAAATAAGTTCTCAATCTATTAGCTACATGGCAAAGTTTACTGCTAACCTTGCTGACATAACATCTCAAGAGAGATTTAAAAAATATTTACCTGAAATAATCTTTGATAATTGCATTATTCTACATTTTATTTTAGCCTAACAAGGAAGAATCTCTGCAATTTTCCTTACTCCCTACTGCACATAAATGAACACTGCAGAAGTAGAACAGAACATCAAGATAATCTATTAGCAGAATATGTGGGTACTTTCCATAAAAATAATATCAGATTTATCATTTAAAAATATTTTCAGTTAGCTGCCTAAAATTACTCAATTATGAATTCAATCCATACTATTCACTATTTGCCATTGAACTGGTCAAATGCTGCTTGAAATGTATAATCAGCCTTTTTACTTAAGATGCTAATTTAAAATAATTATGCTTCTGAACAACATTAATTACTGTTATGGAGTCAAACTCACACCTTAGGCTATATCTTCAAAGAGGCCAAGTTGTTCTTCTAATTTTGTACAAGTTCCCAAAACTTTAAGAAAAACAAGGACCGTTTTGGGGCATGGTGGCCCTAAGCAGTCATCATGCCCATCCCCTCCCTTGACAATTTGATTCCAGCTGACTTGAGGATGACTTTGCCTAAGTGACCTGCAAGAAACACCCCCCATGTGGGCCACTTGACCCTGAGATTTATCACATCCTGCCATGTTCCCCCTTACCTTGGGTCTATCTGACTGTCCTCACCGGCCTGTGAGCTTCCTACATTCTACTTCACCTTGTAGTCTCATCAGCTTGCACCACATGTGTCTGCAAAGGGCTCTAGCTAATGGCGGAGTCATGCACTTACATTGGACTGGGCTGGAATACCTTCTTGATGTAAGATTGCTTCTCCATAGAAAGCTCTTTCTTATACATATGTGTGTCACTGGTTTTGTTTCACTAGACAACGGAACCCAATACATTAATAGAAAATTTCTCTTTTAATATGCAATTTTACCCATTCTATTAATGACAGTGCAATGCACTTAATTATTTGACATGGGCCTTCTAGCCATAGTCTTTGTTCCTCCCACCAAACAACCTTCTCTTGCCTAATAGGTCTGAGTAAGAAGGTGTGGGAAGATACAGATTAGATAGTATGATTTAGCCAC
Organism: Echinops telfairi; assembly: GCF_000313985.2. NCBI lineage: Eukaryota > Metazoa > Chordata > Mammalia > Afrosoricida > Tenrecidae > Echinops > Echinops telfairi. The sequence goes on along the minus strand of NW_022107432.1, from coordinate 6,204,417 downwards.
AAGTTATTGTGAACAGGGTTGAAAGTGATTGCCATACTGTTGGATATAACATGAGAATCTCGGAAGTGTGTGTGTGTGTGTGCGTGTGTGTGTGTGTTGGGGAGGGTGGGGAGGCTTGATTTCACTATTAGCAAGAAAGAAATACCAGGAGCTCATCCTCTGGACCCCCAAATTCCTGCACATTGAATTTCCTTGAACCAGGAGACAGCTGTGACACCTGTGTGACAGGAGACCACCAGCAGCAGCAGCAGTAGCAACAGGAGCACAACCAAGAGCCATAGTGTGAGGCCGAGGAGTGGATGTCCCAGGCCACCGAGCAAGTAAAGAAAGTTGAGCACTTTGGGGCAGGAGGCTGGGTTGTGAAGTAGGATTATCCTGGGTACTTAATTTGGAGAGCTGGGTTTCCTGATCTCTGAGCTGGAGCTGAATGCATTCAAGTTGTCTTATTGTGGAATGACATGCCCTTTGGGAATTTATTGGCAGCCCTAAAATCTTTGTAACATTGCCGGAATAGGACAGAAGCTATGCCATGCCATGCTGAATCTAGAGGCCCAAATCATGAGACAGAAGAGGACCTGAGTGAGGCAGTGTGGTGGACCAGATCCCTGGTACACAGAGGCAAAGGCCAAAGGACCATGTGGCTGAGAGATTGGGGAACAGAGATGAGGTTATCCTTAATGTTTTATAATCTTGACTTGTGATAACCTGTTAACTTCCTTAATAAACTCCTTTAATTGTGATTAATATCTGTGTGCTCTGTGTGACCATTGCAACAGATTATCAAACTCAAGAGTAGAATACCATGGGAAGAACAGTGGGTGTCAGAAGAGGCTAAAGAAAGATGGAGGGTGGAGGAATTGCTGCCTTCTGCCATGTGGCAACTGCCCTCCTTAACCAAAGGAGGTCAGATCTAAGCCCCACACATTTACTCACAGACTTATTTAGGGTTTTTAAGGTTCATTTTCAATATACATGTTTATTTTAACCCATTGTATGTAAAGCTTAAAATCATTTTAACCCTATGGCACCAAAGGGAGGAATACCTGAAGACCTGCCGAAGATGGTGAAACTGGTGCCCGATAGGAAACTCTTACTTCTGTGAGACATGGTTTCGCCGAGAAAAAACTCATTTTAGGGCCATTTACAACAGCAGTAATAACTGTTGAGGCATTTTGCCCTAGGGCAGGTAGGTTGGGTCTGTGACACACGCAAAGGTATGAGACAATGAGAAGCTTGCATGAAATATACAGGGTTACAGAGAGAACACCTGGGACGTGTCTATAAGTGTAAAAAGAAGATAATGATGCCTCATAGATAATTCTTACCTGTGTTGAAATTATGCACTGGATCTAAACGTTTGAAAGAATTTAGCCCCATTATTGATAATCACCTTGTTCCACTGGCTTTTGAAAAATAAGTGTTCACTAATATTGTAATGAAAAATAAATAGTGAATACTAAGGTAAATACTTATATTCAATAAAGATTAGTGGTAGACTGCAGAGGCACTGAATGCTGTAATGTGATTCTTCTAGTCAAAGTCTCTAACGCCCGCCAAGTGACCTTTTCCTGCCTGGGTCTCATAAGGGGGTAGGGGAGAACACCAGTGAATAATTGTGAACAGCGTTCCCTGGAATACTATCCTGTTGTGTGTAAAATGAACTCTCTGAGAAGAAAGAGTAGGGCATTCATTTCCAGCAAGAGTCAGGAGTAGAATATGTCCTCTAGACACAAGATCACTGCACAATGAACTTCCTGCATCCAGAAGATATTTATAGCATCAGAGGAGCAGCAGCAGCAGTACCAGGGAGCCAAGGAATTAAACAGAGTGGTGGAATTCCCAACCCATAGAGCAAGTAAAGCTGAGTGCTTTTGTGCAAGAGGTCGGCTTGCGGAGTGGGGTGCCTCTCGGCACTTAATTGTGGTAGCTGGGCTTGGTGACCCATGGAGCTTGAGCTCAATGCCTTCAGGATATGGATTCCAGTGGAGCAATATGCCTCTTTAGGCATTTATTAGAAGACTGAAAGAAATCTGTAGCATGTCCTGATAAACAACTCAACCTTGAGCATTTCTCGTTGGCTTTACAACTTTTTAACACCCTTAATAAGCCCTTTCATTGTGAATTGTATCTGAGTGCTTGCAATGGATATTGGACTGTAGAGATCAAGTAGGGAATACCAGTGAAAACAGTGAACCCTTACTGGCATATGCCTACTTAGTAAACGAGACTATATGAGATATGCAGCTTGGCCAAAGCTCTACGTTTCATTGCTGAAAGCTGAGAATCCTTTAGCAACGCAATTTCTAAGGAAGGAAGATTACCTCCTCAACTCTGTGGCTTAAGTGTTTCATTCGTTTCATAAATTTGCTTCTTAACGTCTGCTAGACTGCTGAGCAAAGGAATTATTGGGAGATACCCCTGTGGTGGAGCAAAACAGAAGTAACTAAAATGAGTGCATTTATCTATCCTGATATAATTTTAAATGGAGAAATTCAGCTTATTGTGTTAACAGATCCCTAGTAAAGACCAATAGAAATTTATTTGTATAATGTTGCCCTCAAAGAAGAAATAAAATGTGTATTTCATATAAACAGGGAATTTGGATTTTCAGAAGACCAAGGAAGTTTGGCCATGTGTTTAATAAACAGCAAAGTCCACAGAGAAGAAGCACACGAGCCTGCGCGAACCCGACGTGCTGAAGGGAACAGGCAGCAGACACCAAATAACAAAAACCATCACTGTGTGACCACCTTCCACGCATAAAC
>NW_022107432.1:6160877-6200884 GCF_000313985.2 Echinops telfairi | reverse complement strand
TTACACAATTGATCTATGTATTGTGACAAATTGTATGAGCCCCAATAAATTGATTAAAAAAAAATAAAATAAAACAATGAAAGGAAAAAAAATGGTCAAATATAACTTGCTAACTGTGTTCCTAAAATTTATTACATGTTTGAGTAACATTCAAGAGATTATGCAGGCATTAGTATTCAGTACTTTTTAATTAAAAAAATCCTTGTCATTATTTTAAGTATTTTCTTTTATAAAAATTAGTAAATGTGTGTTAGGCTTATATTTCATTATAATTCAATTATTCTCAGCAAAGTGATTGTTCCTCAATTTTTTCAGTTCCTACACTGCTTTTATTTTATGCATTTATACATTTAAATATAGTATATGTGTACAACTGAATTCCATGGAAGAAAAATCATCATATCACTGTTATCCATAGGTTCAAGACATAGTATCCAGTAGAATTTGAGGTTGCATTATTGAAAGGTTAAATACCAGGGAAACTTTGCGATGAGTAACACATCTAAATTACAGATATTATTACACTCACTCCTCACTTGCCCACAGGGTTAGGTTCCACAGACCAAGCTTTTCTTCAAAAATCGGTGTTATGCAAAAATGAAGTATGAGCAAATCATTACATATTTGTCAAATTACATCATTGCATAACTTTTACACACTGAAATCAAGTGTCAAGCAGGTCGACACTTGCTTAACACCTTATTGCTTGTTTCTACTAGACATACATCGTTGACTAATAACTTAAACAAAATAAAACAACTCATGGTGGTTGAGTCAATTACAACCTATACAATATAGGAGAACTGCCCTTTTGGAATTCTGAGGCTGTAGCTCTTTGCAGAAATTGAAAGCCTCATCTTTCTTCCACAACCTAACTGATGCTTTTGAACTGCTGATCTTGCTGTTAGCAAACCAAGAGCTAACCCCCTACACAACCAAGGCTACAACTTAATGAACAACATCGCCAGTAGTAAATGCAAAATGTCAGGTAACAAGATAGTAGATAAGTGAGGAGTAGGACCATATTCAATTTTATATCTCTAGTGTTTGCTTTCCTATCTTCATGCAAAAAGTCAACAAATCTTTTCTAGAAAAATCCCAATAGTAAGTAATTTTAGCTTTATGGGTCATACAGTTTCTTTTACAATTACCATATATACTCGAGTATCAACCGAGGCACTTAATTTTACCACAAAAACTGCATCAAAAATGTGCTAAAAAAACTCAGCTCATACATGAGTACATACTTGTATATACTGAGTTTTGCTATTGTAACATGAAAGTAGTCATAGGCAACCTCAAAATGAATGTGTGCAGCTGTGGTACAATAAAGCAACACAAATTTATATATGGACCTTGTAATTTTAATTTTATATAATTTTTATGTGTTTCAAGATATTCTACTACTTTGAATATTTTCTTTCAACTATGTAAAAATAAACCCTTTGAAGAAAATTGTTGTTATGGCAATACAAAAACAGATGGCTGGATTTGGTCTCATAATTTGCTGGCCCTGTTTAAAGCTAATGTTCATATCTCTCATGCCTTCTGAGAGAAAATCACTGGAAAGGAACAAATAATATATGATTAAACAGTTTGTAATAACCAACTTGTTTTAAGTCAATGATAACTACGTATGTGAGAGAAGACCTGTGTTCTGTAGGATTTCCCCCCCTATTTTTAAAATCATGAATTTAAACAATTAATATACATCTTGTTCAACGTCATGGATGGAAATCTCCACACTGTAAAAATCATTTGTTTCCAATTTCTTTTCCTTCTTCTGACCTATTCCTTCCTGCCTTCTGAATTTTGTTGCTAGGCAAATGCTGCCTTTTAAAATATAAAAGCACAGATTATTCTAAGATGCGAATATTTTTGCACCATACAGACCTACCATTTGGAAGAAGTACAGCCAGGATGCTTTTTAGAGGCCACGATGGCCGGGCTTCTTCCTGCTTACTTCGGACATGTCGGGCGAGATGAGCCCCTGGAGAAGGACGTCCGATTGGTAAAGTGGAGGAGCAGTGAAACCGAGGAAAACCCTCATGGAGATGGAGTGACACTGCGGCTGCAATCATAGACTCTGGCATAAGAACCATTAGAAGGACGGTGCTTGACTGCAGGACTTCATTCTGTTGTGCATAGGTTCACTATGAGTCACAATCCACTCAAGGGCACCTAACATCAACATCCTAGAAGCAAATGGTGTGTTGTTTGAACCTGATGGTTGCTGAGGTTAGCATTGGACTATGGTTGTTACATGTTGTTATGTAAGCTCTTCTAAGGTTTATTCTAGCTGTATTTTGTCCAAGAGACACTACTGTTCTGGAAGTTCACAGTCATTTCAATATCATTTTCCAACATCATAATTCAAATGTATTGATTCTTCTTTCATTTTCTTGGTTCAATATCAAACATTCACATGCACAGGAAACCATTGGAAATACAAGGGTTAGGGTTTGGGTTAGGGTTAGGGTTTGGGTTTGGGTTAGGGTTTGGGTTAGGGTTAGGGTTAGGGTTAGGGTTTGGGTTAGGGTTTGGGTTAGGAGGGTTAGGGTTAGGAGGGTTAGGGTTAGGGTTTGGGTTAGGAGGGTTAGGGTTTGGGTTAGGGTTTGGGTTAGGGTTTGGGTTATGGTTTGGGTTAGGGTTAGGGTTTGGGTCGGGCACACCTTGGTCCTCAAAGTGATATCCTTGCTTTTCAACACTTTCACTGGGTCTTATGCAGAAGATTTGCCCAATATGGTACATCACTTGATATTTTTATTGCTTTTTCCATGAGCATTCATTGTGGATCCAATCAAGAAGAAACTCTTGAAGATAAACAAGTAGCCATCTAGCTGAAAAGCAACAAAGCCCACATGGAAGATGTACACCAGCCTGTATGATCATAAGGTATTGATGGAATCTGGTACCAGACATCTAAGACCCAAAACAAAATCATACCAATGTGAATGGGGGTGGTGGGGCATGGAGTGGAGACCCAAAGTCCATCTGTAGACAATTGACATCCCCTCACAGAAGGGTCACAAGGAAGAGATGAGCCAGTCAACGTGCAGTATAGCACCGATGAAACATTCAGCTTTCCTCTAGTTCTTTAATGCTTCTTTCCCCACTATCATGATCCCAATTCTACCTTACAAATCCAGCCAGACCAGAGCATGTACACTGGTATAGATAAGAGCTCACAACACAGGGAATCCAGGACAGATAAAGCCCTCAGGACCAATATTGAGAGTAGCCCTACCAGGAGAGTAAGATGAAAGTGGGGAAGAGAAAGCGGGAACCGATCACAGTGATCTATCTATAACCCTCTCCCAGGGGGATGGAAAACAGAAAAGTGGGCGAAGGGAGACATCGGTCAGTGTAAGACATGACAAAATAATAATAATTTATAAATTATCAAGGTTCATGAGGGAGAGAGGGTGAGGAAGGGAGAGGAAAATGAGAAGCTGTTACCAACGACTCAAGTAGAAAGAAAATGTTTTGAAAATGATGATGGCAACAACTGTACAAAAGTGCTTGACACAATGGTTGGATGTAAGGATTGTGATGAGTTATACAGGCCCCCAGTAAAATGATTTTTTTTCATTAAAAAAAGAAGAAATCATTGACAACCTTAAACTTTTCTCCATTTATTATGATATTATTTGGTCCAGTTGTCAGGATTTGAGCTTTCTTTATATGGGGTTGTCATCCACACTGAAGGCTGCAATCCTTCATCTTCATCAGCCAGTCTTTCAAGTCCCCTCACTTTGAGCCAACACAGTTGTAGCATCCGTGTATCGAAGATTGTTAAGAAGCCTTCCTCTGTTCCTAATGCCTTCCTCAATCACTAATGTTCTTCTTTGTACAGTCCAGCTTCTCAGACTATTTGCTCAACATGCAGATTTAAAACTTGTGGTGAGTGTGTACAACCCCGCCGAACACCTTTCTTGATTTTAAACCACACAGTATTCTCTTGTTCTAGTCTCAAACTGCATCTTGATCTGTGTACATATTTCAAATGCATACAATGAAGTGTTCTACAAGTCCCATTCTTTTCTATCCTGTTCGTGGTCTGTTATGATCCACGGTGTCAAATTCCTGTGCATAGATAGTAAAACAAAGTGAATATCGATCTGATATTCTGTGCTTTAAGCCAAGATCCATCTGATGTTGGCAGTGATATTCCATGTGCTAGGTCCTCTTCTCAATTTCTGGCAGCTCCCTGTCAATATACTGCTGCAGCCTTTGAGGAATTATATTCGGCAAAATTTTACTTACATGTCATATTATTGTTATTACTTGTTAATTTCTGCATTCTATTAGGTCATCTTTCTTTGGAATGGGTACAAATGTGGATCTCTTCAAGTGGGTTGGCCAAATAGCTATATTCCAAATTTCTTAGCATAGATAAACAAATGTTTCCAGTACCTCATTCGCTTTTTGAAATATTTTACTTTGTTTTCTGCTAGTACCTACAGCCTTGTTAATTGCTAATGCCTTCAGTGAGGCTTAAACTTATACCTTAAATACTATTGGTTTTTGATCATATGCTACCTCTTGAAAAGGTTGAAAGTTGACCGGTTCTTTTGGGTATCATAACTGTATTCCATCTTCTGTTGGTGCTTTCTTCTTTGTTAAACATGCTGTTCATTGAATCTTTTAATATTGCAACTCAAGGCTTGATTTATTTTCCTTCAGTTCTTTCAGTGTGATAGATTTTGAACATGTTTTTCATTTTTTGTTTTCTAAAGCATTGAATAGCTGACTGCAAAATCACTATTTCAAACCTACCAATTGCTTCAAGGGAGAAAGATGAGGTTAATTTCCTTCCATGACAATTTGCAGCTTGGAAACCTTTCACAGTATCACATTGAGGTGGGATGAATTTGATTGCAGTCAATTTGGTTTTGGGGTTTGCCTCTCTTAGAATGTACAATCCAAAGAGCCAAGCATTTCATCTTTTTTCTGTATATAATTCTTGGTAATAGAATAGTGCTGAGCTATTAGTAGATAGTCAGAAAATATTTGTAAAAAGAATGAGTGAATTATTCAATTAATCAATTAAGCCTGGGAGAAATACACTGGAAAAAAGACTAATTATAAAATAGAAAGAAACCCATATGGTAATATTACAATTATATCTGTAAACAAAATTCTGTGGCTTCCCGTAAGGAAGCAATTATTTTCAATTTGAGATTTAAAGGAGAATGCATCACAAGTGAGCTGATATTTGAGCTTTTGTGGGGAAGGAGTAATTTAATGAGAGAGCATCTTGACTACAGTGAACAAGAAGTCAGATGGGGACCGAGGCTGGAGGAACAGGCTCGCCTTGAAGTTTCACACACCAAAAGCAACTGGCCATCAGCAAGCCGCAGGAAGTTTCTATGTGTGTGTTTATTTGTTGAGAGGAGAAATGCCTTTTTCACCAACTGGTGCTCTGGTAACACTGAAAATTTTGTCAGTGCGCAGGACATATCGACAGAAGTAAAGCCTTAACAACTCCAATTTATTGTTTATTTATTTGACTTTCATGGAAATATTAATGTTTGGTCTTCTTTGAGAATTGCATTCTTTAACTGATTCAAATTAGTCAGTGTGTAGTGACAGGCTTACAAATAAAGAGCATTTTGTTGATATATGAATTGATTGAGCACAAAGATTTGGGGAAATATAAGCCTAGAGGAAAAGGAAGAAAGCTGCTAAAATATCTTTTCTCTCCATCAGGAGATCTGAATTCTATCATAGTGCCTATCCACAATTAAATATGTTAACTCTGGACCCTGAATTCTTAAGTATTTAGACAAAAATATCACAACTCTGTGCTTCTAAGCCTAGCAAGGAAATAATGCATTATATACAAAGTATTATTTCCATGTATATAAGTATTAATAAACAATAAATAAAAAACCAAACTGCCATGGAGTTGATGTGATCTCATAACAACCATATAGGACAGGGTACAACTGCCCCTTTGAGGGACAAGACTATAACTCTTGATGGGCATAAAAAACGCTGTCTTTCTCCCACCCAGACACTGGTGGTTTCAAACAGCTGACCTAGTGGATCGTAGATGAATGAATAACCAATATAGCACCAAAGCTTTGAGTAAATGAACAATATGGACAATAAAATAAAAAGAAGCTAGGCAAAGTGTTTTTTTTGAAGCTTGCTTAGATACAAATTATATTCCTCCATCTATTTCTAACTGATCACTGTTTATACTTGTGTTTTTTAAGGTATGCATTAGATGTTACAACTATAAAGATGAATAACTTATTACCTGATCCTGAAATATCTAACTTCCAACTACAAAATGTGCTTCACAGATAGTAGATTAGACTTTAAGATTCATAGTAGTAAAACATGTCTACATTGAATGGTTATAAAAATGAAACTACATACCTTAAAGAAGAATTTACTCGGAGTCTACCTCCAGGATGACCTATGAATAGAAATTTTAAAACGTCACATAGTATATGGTACACATATATACACATTTCCCCAAATCACACATAACTAAAAGAAAGTTATGAAATTAGGATGATATATTGATGAGATGGCAAAATAAAAACGAATATTTACTGAGAAATGGACTTTATTTCATTTATTTCTATTTTCAGGGGATGACGCCATGGGAAGAGGTCACAAGCATAAATCTATGAGTGTATGAAACTATGCAAGCTTTAAATGACTCCGTACTCCTCGACGGATTGTGGCCCCTGAGTTCCCACACAGATTGGCCTCCTTGTTTCTATCCCAGTACAATCTCCACACAGAGCGAGGGCTCAGACTTGAATGGAGACTTGCAGCACTCTAGTGGCCATTTCTTATAAGTGCACAAGCCTTTAGTGAGATGAATCATGAAAGATGATGTGAGATTTACTTGAAAAGACAACCTATGTTTATATAGCAACATGGCGTTCATACCTGTTATTCTTTTCAGAGACTACATAATTAAATTTGAAGTTATATTTACATGTGTTAATTTTCCATCCGTTTTAAAGACGCCTGGCTCGATAGGCAATACTTGTAACTGTAAAATGATTGACGAGATGTGGAAATCTACAGGATAGAGTTATAAGCCAGAAAGGGCCCAGTTTGCAGAGATGTTCTTCAGAGTAATATAAGATGGAGCTAATTCATAAAGGAAGGAGGGAATTAGGAAATTTGTATTCCTAGAGGGCAAGCCATTCTGTGCTCCTCCCAAAACATTCTATTTAGCTAAGGCAGGCCACTTACAAAAGGAATTCACGTCCGTTGGAGCAAACACCATCTGCAGAATACCTCAGACTATCAACTAAGGATTGTGTGTGTGTGTGTGTGTGTTTGTGTGTGTGTGTGTGTGTGTTTCTATGTTTTTAGCACCTTGATAGAAGATGTGGAGCCTTGGTGGTAGAAGCGTTACGCATTGGTTTTTGGTATAAGAAAGAGGAATGGTGGTTTCTTGGCATTGAATAACCTGCACTTTTAAAAAACCTTCAGCTTTAATATAACCTCTCTAATCAATTCTTACTACCAGGTTATTCAATGCCAAGAAACCACGATTCCTCTTTCTTATACCAAAAACCAAAAAACAAACTCATGGTCCTTGAGTCAATGCTGTATCATAGTGAGTCCCTGTGGGTTTCTGGGACTGCAACTATTTTCCCTGGCACAGCTGCTGGCGATTTTGAACTGCCGACCATTTCCATTGCAGTCCAACGCATAATGAGGTTGGTGTTGTTGGGTATGAGCTCAGTTCCGACCCCTAGTGACACACCAACCACGTGGTCATTTCCATCAGCAATTCATTTTGTAGTGGGACTTTCATCCAAATGTCTCTATTTCTAAAATTGGTTTCTATAAAACTGCACTTTTTAAAAACCTTGCAATTAGCAGCCCAACATATAAAAACTAAGCAACGAAGCGTAGAAACATAATAATAAAAGAAAGATAAATTTAAGTAGAAATACAAACCCAACATTTTAAACTCTGATTGTCAGTTAATATAAAGCAATCAAAGATTTATATGGAACTGTATCTTACACCCATTTTTACTGGAGATACATTAAAATAAGACTCATTTCCATTGAGTAGATTTCCACTCATTTTGAGCCCATGTGTGTTAAAGATTAATCATTGTACTTTGAGATATTTTTTGTCTCATACCCCTTCTGACTTTAAATGAACTGCACACTGGCTCCATAATTTCCAAGCTACTTAAAATTTTATATATTACAGTAATAAGTCACTCAACAATTCTCTGCCATCAACTCAGTGACCATCCCTAGGGACCTTGTGGGGCAGGGTAGTACTGCCCCTGTGAGTTCTGGAGACTAACTCTTTACCCATGTTTTCCCCTGGAGAGCCTGGCGGTTTGAAACCACGAACCTTTTGGTTAGCAACCCAGCACAAAACCTTGACACCACTGGGGCTTTTCAAAGTTAGCAGCCATATTATATTTTGTTGTCTGCAGATAAGCTTTTACTTTGCAAATTTGCTAACATATCTGACCCAAACGTTTCCAACAGAAAGATGGACTACATTGGACTCATGAAAAGAACTGATATTTTGAGCTAGGAGCCCACCAGAGTTAATCAGGATTCCCCTGAACTCTAGAACATGAAAGAGGTCACACGTTATAACTGATCTGAAATGTCAGTAACAGAAGTTAGCCACTGAACTGACTAAAATGTTACTAGGGGGTTTTATGTGGGGATATTTTAAGGGTCTGTTCTCTGCATGTAAGAAAACGCTTTTTTCTTTTCTCCTAAATTATATAAAATACACCTCTACAAATGTCCTTTGCCTCCTGGTTCTTTCCTCTATTTCCTTTTACTTTCCTCTTGTCCCACCATCATGTTCAACCTTCATTCAGGTTTAGTAATTCCTTGCTGCTCCATTGCCTTGATTAAGCCCCGCTAGGTATCCTACGCCCTTCTCTCCATTGATTTTAGTTCTCTTTTGTTGCCTTGTCCCTGGGTTGGTTCCCCCTTCACCTTCCTTTCTCACACTTCCCTTCTCCAGTACCCCCTGCAACCATTGGTCCCATTCTTTTCATCTCTGAATTATCTATCCTGCCTATCTTATCTTATCTAGATAGACATGCAGCTACAGTAATAAGCACAAGAACCAGGCAAAGCCAAACAACAAAGGAAGTCAAGACCGACAAAACAACAACAAAAGAAAGCCACTGACAAAAATGAAAAAGCCTATAAATAGTGTAAGGTCTGTTTGTTGGCTTGTACGAATGTTTTCCAGTCTGGTCTGATGGGGTGCACAATCTGTCTCCAAAGTCTACTTTAGGTATTCCCTGGGGATTTCATCACTTTGCTCCCCTTGTTGCTCTGTTGCATGCCCTTAGTGTTTCGCCCCAGCATGATCTGGTCAGATTGTGCACAGTTCCTGCACTGTGTCTCCAGTGTTGCCCTCCACAACTCTATGGTTTAGTCAGGGATGTCGTGTCTCGTGGTGGGGTCAGCCTTATGGTCCTCTCTGAGTGTTGTCTGCTCAGCGCAGGAATATTGTCCTTGGGGCTTGGTGGGCCAGAATGTCCTCCCCTTCCACTCCATCCCTTTTTGTTTCTCCCATGTGCTCAAATCGGACACGCCCCTCTCCCAAGCTGTAGTCCCAGTGCTGTCCTCTGAAGTGCATTCTTTCAAGGGAGAGAGTGGGGGCTGTCCACGTAGTTGGGATTGGGGCCAGGCCCGCAGATCTCTCTATTGGTTCCTTGGTACATGCCAGTATGTTGCATTCACGTCTTGGTGCACTGGGTTGAAGCCTGGTCTCTCTCCCTCTCCTGTGGAGATATAAACAATACCCTTCCCTTGGGTGGATTAGTGTCCTGCTCTGCCCCTACCCAAGTCTTTTTTTTTTTCTCATTCTTTCCCACTCTTATTTAGTTGGCTGCCTTATGTATCCCTGGATTGGGTTTGGCCCCTGAATAGTTGCTGGACCTGAACCCAGGGATGTCCTTTTGTGCTTGGCTTACTTCACTTAGCATGATTTCCTCCAGTTCTTCCCATGTGGCAATGTGCTTCATGCGTTCGTCGCTGCTTTTTAGGGAGGTGTAGTACTCCATTGTATGTATGTACCGTGGTTTTTTGATCCATTCTTCTGTTGATGGAAATTTGGGTTGTTTCCAACTCCTTGCAATTGTGAACTATTTCGTGATGAGAACATTGGAGCACAGATGTCTGGCCTTGGTTTGTGTCTTGCCTATTCTGAGTATAAGACCTTTGGGGTCTTAAAGGCTTGAAGATAAACAAGCGGTCATCTAGCTGAGAAGCAACAAATCCCACGTGGAAGAAGCACACCAGACTATTTGATCATAGGTGTTGATGTGATCAGGTATCAGGCATCTAAGACCCAGAACAAAATCATACCCAATGTGAATGGGGAGGGGGCATGGAGTAGAGACCCATTACCCATCTGTAGACAAGTGGACATCCCCTCATCGTGGGATCACAGGGAAGAGATGAGCCAGGCAGGGTGCAGTATAGCCCCAATGAAACACACAACTTTCCTTTAGTTCTTTGGTGTTTCCTTCCCCCCACTATCATGACCTCAATTCTACCTTACATATTGGATTAGACCAGAGCATGCATACTACTACAGATAAGAGCCCACAACACTGGGAATCCAGGATAGTTAACCCCCCCCAGGGCCAACAATAAGAGTAGAGATACCAGGAGGATTAGGGGATAGTGGGGGAACAAGGAGGAATCAATCACAAGGATCAACCTATGACCCCTCCCAGGGGGATGAACAATGGAAAAGTGGGTGAGGGGCGATGGAGGATGGTGTAATATATGAAAATAATAATCTATTACTTATATCAAGGGTTCATGAGGAAGGGTGGGCAGGGAAGGGATGAAATGGGGAGCTGATATCAGGGGCTCAAGTGGGAAGAGAATGCTTTGAAAATGATGATGGCAGCATATGTGAAAATGTGCTTGACACACTGGATGAATGTATGGATTGTGATGAGATGTAAGAGCCCCAATAAAAGTATATCATTAATATATTTTTTAAAAGGTTGGCTTAACATTCAGCATTGCAACAGAAATCAATCAGCTATAAAACAAAATAGAGTAACTTTGCTGAAGGAAAACATATATATATATATATATATAACATGGGTTTAAGTGTTCCAAGTCTCAGTCCCAAGCTTTTAGTTGGTAAATTGGGAAAGATCGTAAAACCCAGGACTAGGAAAGAAAATTAAGTTCAAGCTATGGTTTATAAAGTATTTTCACAGTAAGATTTTCTGAACATTTCCAACAAAAGAGTTTCATGGTTTAATAGATGAATATTTAAGTGTCCATGTAAGAGGAAAAGAATTTGATAGAAAGATTTTAATAATTTTGTCAAACAAATATTGCCTAAGAAGATGAAGTAGATGCTATGCTTAAACCTTAAATCATTATTTTTGATTATGACTGCTCTAACTTTTCCCACATGTATGTATTCATAGGCATATAAATTGAGTGATGTAGGGCCACATTATTGTGTTGTTATCTCAAATGTAGAATAAAAAAACTTGCCATGGATAAAGCCAAAAGTTATTCACTCATGCAGTAAAGAATGTACCCTAAGACAGATATTTCATTTAAGAACATTAAGTTTATCTAAAGCAGTGGTTCTCAACCTTCCTAATGTGGCGACCCTTTAATACAGTTCCTCATGCAGTGGTGATCCCCCAACCATAAAATTATTTTCATTGCTACTTCATAATTGTCATTTTGCTACTGTTATGAATCAAGGGACTGCTGTAAAAGGGTCATTCGACCCGCAAAGGGGTCGTAACCCACACGTTGAGAACTGGTGGTCTAAAGGGACAGTGACATCCCAGTTCAGAAATCCTATGACTCAATGAAATGTAGATTATAATACTGGATGGAAAAGCCAATAAATTCTGAGAAAAGAATGTGCCTAATAAAATCTACTGATATGCAGTGCGGTATAAAAGCCCCAATCCTACTGGGGAAAGCTGGGAAATCTTTAAAAGAGATTTCACTGTCTTCCACATCAGCCAATGAATATGCTGATTGTCACCCTGTCTCTATAATTGACTGAGTGGCCGGTGGCCGGACCTTTAGTTCTGTTTCACAAGCTGATATACAACCCAAGATTTTACAGTTTGTACTTCATGACAGACAAGTGCCTCATGGTTGTTATTTTTGGCACTGAGACTTTCAGATCTTGGTTCTGAGCATTTTTGCTAATAATTGGTCTAATACTGTTGATATTTCAATTTTACCCCTGGCTTCTATGGTAGTTAGGGTAAGCCACACAAACCAAGGCCTCTAGATATACTTTTAAGGCTGGAGTCCTAGAAACAATAAAGAAACTGATGCCTAATATCTATTTTTAATTAAATGATAGCCCAGAGAAATTAATGAGATAATTTTGTTCCGGCATTGTGCCTTTGGAAGAATTCAAACTATTTAGAACAATAGACTCCTAAAAAGAAAAGCAGACTAGGTGTTTGGGCTCAGGGCAGCCGAGCCACCATTGTATTTGCTCACCAAGACATTGTCATAATATGCCTATCAAATGATGTTAAAAAAAATTTCACTCCCTTAATGCACATAATATCATTGTAAAATAGTTCTTCCTAGGAGGTCCCATCTCAGTTAATGTCTTTCAAGAATTTTAAGTTTCAAGAATTTCCATGAAAATTCTTTCATCACCATGATAATCAGTGTCTTATGAAATTAGGGTAACTATAGGGCAAAGCCATATTTGGCTGTGCATTTGTTCCATAATTCCCAGTGGGCCTTTCATTCAAAAAATATTATAAGTTAACCACAGCTCTATTATTTGGTATGTTAGGGACTCTCTCATTTTATCTATTCTGAAAAGCTGATGTCACATCTTTTGGTGGATGAACTAGGAAATGGTAATTTGCAGTGGGAAAAGCACTTACAGGTATTTTATATAGACCCCCTCCCTGCATGGGATAATTCACTCTATCTTCTCTTGTGTTTCTAGCTGAATTTCTTTTTTCTTCCGCCTTTGATTATCCTGGCCTAATGACTTAGGCTACCTGGATTTTGCATTTGTCTTTGCAAAGTGCCATAGCATTTTTCATTGGCAAAAGAGAGTTGATGCCCCCAGCCTATCTAATTTCACCAGAAAATACTATATACATTGGAAAGCACTCATTTGGAACCCCAGTAATATAAACTGAACTTTACTGTGTTGAACCTTAAACACATGTGTGGTAGTTATATAATCGTTTGTAAATATGAAAATTACCAGTGAAGGGTTGGAGTTTAGCCTGTCAATCACTGTATAGCCTATAGCCATAAGGCCTCTGTGTAGGTATGGCCTTCCCCTGCGGATTCTGAGAATTGCTGTATTTCCTCCTTGGAGGTTGGAGACACTCTCTCTTGACTCACTCCCTGAGAGACGCTTTACTGACAAGACACATGGAACTACGCTGATGGACCCCGTTCCCTGGGAACTAGAGGAGTCACGTAAAGACCCCTGCCAGGGCTGAGATGCTTACAATGCCACTGGATCCAGAAGAATTCCCACCTACTGGCCTGTGATCTTCCTGCAATATGCATCATTGCATGTGTTTCGTGAGTCTGAAGAGGACTTTATAGATTGATAGCAGACATATGGGCTAAAATTGGACTTATGGACTTAATCTGGACTGGGCTGGGATGTTTTCTCAATTTTCAATTACTCTTGTATATAAACCTCTTTCTTATACACATGTGAGTGTCTATGAATTTGCGTCTCGAGTCTACCTGGACTAAAAGAACATATCACAAATTAAAGCACCTGGAACACTCTTGGACTTGAAGCTGCCCTTAGTCGTCAGAAACAGACGATAGTCAGGAACTTTGAGGTTACTGAACTATTCAAATCTGTATTAATTTTGAAGCTGCCAGACATTGGTAACTTGGGTTTATTGTATAATTGCTACTCATTTTCATATTCTTTGTTTCTGTGTTCCATGCTTTAAATTCTGTAGACAAATAATGAGTGAGATGAGTGTTACTGTAATTGTTGCTTTGTGCTTAACTCTGTTTTCTTAAGTAGTGTTAATGTATGACTTATCTTCTATTAATTTGTATATGGTAGATAATGTCAACTTGAAGATATATAAAAAGGTAGGGGTGGTTTCCAACCCGTCAATCAGGTCACAACCTGGTGGTGCCTCGTTAGGGGTGCAACCTTCTCATAAAGAGGACCTTGGAAACCTCCCTCTCTCTCTCTGCCTTCACCTTCCTGCTTGGTGGCCACCTAGAGATCAGCTGGGTCTCTGCCATGTTTCCACCGACTTTGAATCTACACAGCTTTGCACTTGCTGACCTGTGATATTCCTGTATTCTGCACCATTACATGTGATTGTGTGAGTCTGAATAAGGACTTGTGGGCTAGTATCGGACTTACGAATTTGAGTTAAACTGGGGTGGGATTTTTCTTGATACATAATGACTTCTTTATATAAAGCTCTTTTTTATACATGTATGAGTGCCACTGGACTTATTTCTTTAGTCAGCCCTGCCTAACACATTGTGTAAATGAGTCTTTCCATATATTTTAGCCCAAACACTTTTCATTACAAAGTTTTCAATATTTTAAATCTATATTGTTGGCTGCATTAATGCTACTGCTTTTATGAAAATTCTCAAATAATACATGAACGTTGCTTATTTTTTCTCATGAAGCTTATATGCTGCTTACAAAGTGGATCATAGATATATACAAAAGACATATTCTATGAATGGAATTTGTGCTCCAACCCTAAGATGTATACCCTAATCTAATAACTACTAGGTTCTGCAGATGCGGCCCGGCTTTATTCTTACACTCATTGGGTGATTAAGGAGGATATAGGTGTTATAGCCACGATCAGTGAAGGAATCAGATGGTATTTGGCTATTAAAAGAGTAATGTCCATAGTCTTAAGACCATCTGAGGATGTTATCAACTGGTAGTGTCGAAGTTAACACACAGAATAAGTGTCATTAACCTCCATGATTTAAGAAAGGTATGCATTGGAGATTCCATTCTGAGGTCCTTGTTTGTGGAAGGCTTTGGTTTAAGTTGGAATGCTAACTCTACAAGGATTCAGCCATCATTGCTATTTTTGACCAGCAATGTGAAAGTTTTGCTCGAGAGCAGGGTGTGTTTGAAAGTGGGTTACCACCATTCTCCCAGCCCTGGGTGGGGCAGTGCTGCCATGGGGAGCTTCCCTTGGCGTGCCCTTGAAGGAAAGTGGGGTACTGTGGTCACATAATCATGAATCATACCCTGACAGCCTTGGGCTAAGGTCCCTGAAATAATCTTGTGTAAGCTTTTCTAATCTACAATACTATACACCTTTTAATTATTGTTCCTTTCCTGCTTCTAGTGCCTGCAACTGTGCTGACTTGTTCTGCCACCAATTAGAATTTTGTGATCATTCTTTGTTATCCTATTTAAGTGATTGCATGGCCAAGATTCTTTGGACACCATTGTGGTCTCAGGTCAATTTTCTGCCTCATGGGATGATTTGCTTTGTCTTTGTCCTGTTTAAGACAATAAATGCATCCCTGTAAACTATATTTGAATTTGGGATCTCTTTTTCTCTAGTAACAAACTAAATGCAGCTGGAGTCATAATAAAATAAATGTAGAAATAATAATGCTGTTTTTATGTTTTAAAGGATTATTTATATTCACCTCTTTTACTAGTTACGTAACATTACATTAATATATAATATTATCATTGCTATTATAATGTTATATCACTATTCTACTTTAGTAGTTAGTAGCAGGTATCCCAAAGGCATCCTTTAGGAAATTTGTCTATCTATAAATATTTTTTAAAGTAATAAATTTAAGAATCCATATTATTCATTGGTTATAACAGTTGCCAGAATGGTCTCCTGGTGGCATAGTGGATCACTCATTTGAGCTACTAATCTCAAGGTCATCAGTTCAAATTCACTAGACACTTTGAAAGATGAAGGTAAGCCTCTCAGCTCCCATAACGATTTAAAGCATTGGAAGCCTAAAGAGGAAGTTCAACTCTATCCTGCAGGGTTGATATTAGTCACAGCAGACGCGATGGCAGTATATTTATAACAGTTGCCATATGAGGTTACATGTATGTTATATATAAGGAAGAAAGTTTAATTTTCTAAAATAATACATTTTGAACTTTACATTTCACCTTTCTTCACTTAAATTTATATTTTCAGCCTTTTAGTGAATTTCGGTTTGATAACGACTATGTTATTTTATGAACCATGGGAAATAATCTCTTTGGAGAAGTACTAATATAATGATTTATTTTCTATAGAAATATAACACTTAATAGAAAAGCTGTGACTATGAGGCAATATCTACTATAAAGGCTGATATCCTCATTATATATATAAAAAATTAAAATTCTCTTAGCTATACCTATACTCTTAAGTATGTAACAGTGAAGAATGAATGCCTATATTCATTACATACAAGCTTACTAATGCTATAATTGCTTCACCTTTTTTGGTTCATATCATTTTAGTTTTGATGATCACATTTTAGAGAATATGAAAGCTTTACTTTTGTTTATACAACAAATTCTTCATGAAGAATTAACAGTGCTGATTCAGGTTTCTGGCTCTCTGCTTTCTTGGGGCTTTTATGGGAGCTCAAGTGTTATCTATTTATTTATATTAATTTAAACTATAATTTGCAAGAAATCTTAAAAATACCTCCAAATACAAAACATAGAAAGGGCCTCAGGCTTTCAAAGACCTTAAACTAAAATGAGTACCTAACTGTTGTGCTTAATCTTTCCCTAGAACTTTACTTCCCTTAGGACTCCCTTTGTTGTGTTAATATGTGCTCAACTGATAGGTTGAAAGTTCAAGTCCACACAGTGAAAGAAAGGTCTGATGATCAATGTTTGAAAAATCTGCAGTTGATAACCCTGTGGCTTATGGTTCTACTCTGACAGTATGCATCACCAAGGAAAGGAATGGGTGGATGGTGACTGATTTGGCATGTTATCTCACTGCACAATTATAAATTTATATGTAATCATATGAGAAATATCTTCCTTTTCATATTATTTAAGCACTATGTGAGCAAAGATCACATTTCTGTTGTTCACATTTGTATTCCCAGCATTTAGGCCAGGATCTGACTGCAAGGGGTAAGTTTCAGGATTAAAGAGCCAGCACTTCAGGGTCTTGGTAGTGTGGGAAAATAATATCTAACTAGTCTGTATTTTTATGTCAATATTAAAATACCTAGGAAAAATGATTAAACTTGTTCTTGCCTTAATTCCTTGTCCACTTACTGGGAGAAAGGACAGTGGTCCACTGAGGCTGTGTGCAATGGAAGTACGGCAATTCCCCTCTGAAACTCCAGGACCTGTTACCAGAGTGTAGAAGATGTGAGTACCAAGAAAGCACATGTGGAGTTGCTCAGTACAGAAATTAGCCAGACAATTCTATACTTTTGATGGATTCATGAAAATAGTAATACCACAGAATCTGCAGAAAGTTACTAACTCTCTTTTAAGTTGATTTCCCTTTCAAATATTCGACTGCAAATTAGTTCATTTTCTGTTAGACACTATTTTGCAAGAACATTTTTTGGAAAGATGATCATGGCATATATACCAAATCGATGCATGTTTGTTTTTGCTTCTGTTTGCTTTTTTGTTTGTTTGTTATTTTTTTAACATTATATTGACCAGCATTTTTGTTTTGTTTTGTTTTTATTAGAGCACTGCTCTGTGAAAGCTAGTAAAATGTCTGTTTTGTTCATTTCTATATTCCCACCACACACCCAGAGACTTTCACAAAATAGGAATTTAAATACTGTTGAATAATAATAATTAGAATAACAAAACAGAAGTACCAAGGATTTCTGTGTATAGAACTTTCTAATCTCTTTCCTTCATAAAAAATAAAAACAAGTTGTTTCAGGTTGACTTTAAAAAAATAATAGTTTTATTGACATACCACACACAATCCAATATATTTATTCACATAAAATTCTCAATTCTGTTGTTCTGTCCCTTCGAAACGAGTTATACAGCTATCAATGCCATCAGCTCCCGATTCCCTTTCTCCCCCCCTCTCTTCCCATACCCTCACAGAACCATTGCAACTGTTACTATTTTTGAAGGGTTAGCTATCTTAATTTTCATATACTAAACAATCTTACATGTACAAATAAGTATATGAATCTAACATGATTAATGAGGTAAAACAAATAAATCCCTTAATAATAAGGGGAGGAAATATTGAGTGCCTGGAGGAATATTTATGCGGTTCATCGGTGCCATTCCGCACACTCAATTAATCTTCCAATTGTGTGTGGCTCTTCTGAGAGAGACTGTCTAATTACTTTGCAGATGAGATTTGGGTCTGTTTTGCATCTATGCTCCTTTACATCAAGTTGGTTGCATATTTTTGAACATCTAATAATTCTTTGTGCTGACATTTCATGATCACAGGCTGGTGTGCTTCTTCTATGTAGACTTTGTTGCTTCTTTGCTAGATGGCCACTTTTTAAATTACAAACCTTTAAAGCCTCAGATGCTATACCTTTTGATAGCCAGGAACCATCAGTTTTCTACACCACATTTACTTATGCACCCATTTTGTCTTCAGTGATCCTGTCAGGAAGGTGAGTATCATGGAATGCCACATTGTTAGAACAAACCGTTCTTGTACTGAGGCAAAATTTAGGTAGAACCCCAAAGTCCATCTGATTCCTTGTAAATATATATATATTTTAGTATATGTAATTTATATAATATATTATATATCATATGTATAATTTATATTTATAATGTATACTTTATATTTATATATATACATTTAAAAAGAAATTAGTGTAAACAAATATGGAATCCAAGAGAACCAATTCTAGAGTTCTCACAATGAAATACCTATATCACTCTCTGGATTAGGTTCCAACTAAGACTCGCAGAAAATGTCTTAGGAATGTAAAAACATTGTCAGTTGATCACATGCTTACTTAGCCTTACTCTAAGGCAGAAAAGGGGGCCTTCATGGACTGGTTTGATGGTTTTAATTTTCACAATACAATTCTAAAATATGAGTTCTAGACTTTGACACTAAGTCACCTAGCACAATATTTTTTTTAAAATAAGTCTCCCTGGCAAGTTGCCATGTGGCAATGCATGTACAAATGTGCTTTACACAATTAATGTATGTATGGATTGTGATAAGAGTTGTATGAGCCCCTAATAAAATGATTGGGGAAAAAAAGTTGTCATGAGAATGTATCAGATAGTTATATTTCCTCATCTATTGGATTTTCATTGTTGACATCTCAATTAAGTGATTTTATTCATTCTGTTCAAAAGTGCAATTCCTTCCCAGTTGCTATCGACTTAGAACTAAAGTATACAGACAGACTCTCACTTAATCTAATTTTGTATTCCTGGAACTACAGAATATATTTTCCTCAAAACAAATAAACATCCTCACTTGATTTTCCTCATGTTTTGTTTTACAACGCCAAAGACATTTCTTCCCTGAGGAATTTCTTGACTGTATTGTGTCTTAAGGCACATGTAAGTCTGTTCAACCTTAGTGCTATTAAATATATAGCAATAGTAGAAAGAATACTGTCCTGATTTAAAATTCTAGCTCTGATACTTCATAGATGTGTGCCCTGGAGAAAATATGATGTTTTTAGAATATTTATGTAAAATGAATTTAGGAATATATAGAGATAGTAATGATGCTATATCAAGTAGGATAGTACATGGACTGACACATGATAAATATTTGAATGTGGTTCTAAAGACTTGGGTTCACCTTTCCTAACCCAATACCAATATCAATAGCTGTTGAATAGATTCCAACTCATGACAATTTCATATGCATCAGAATAGAATTTTGCTTCATAGGGTTTTCAATTGTAAGCAAATCACAAAACCTCTCTTTCCAGAAGCCTCTATTTGGTTTTGAATTGCCAATTTTTCTCTTTGCAGTTAAATGCATTAATTGTTCTTGCCAACTAGGGACAGTGACTCCTTTTGACCCCAGATGCTCCTAATAATTGAAAATCCCCTTATGCTGTAAGGTTGGTATATGTGTATAAGCTAGCTAGGGTCTGAGATCTATCTGATCTACATATTTCCATACAAAAGTTAAATGGAGAAGTCTGGTAAGAATTTACTTTTACTTCAGTTAAGGGTTGACATGAGTTAGTAAACTTTGCATGTTACTCCACTTAACGAGGTTATGTTAGATTTTGTTGTTGTTGTTAGGTGCAATTGAGTCAGTCCTTGCCTGTATGCAATGTTATGATCATTTTGTTTTTGCAATTGCAATGCAAAATTTAAAAATATGAACCAGTACCATAAGTAATTCTTACCAGCATATAATCAACAGCTAATAAAGTTTCTAGCCCATATTACATCTTAATAAATGTATACAAGAATAAGATAATTATTAAGAATTTTTCTGTTTTAATAGCAAAAAAAATCTAGACATAATTTTGACCTAATCTCTCTGCCAAGAATGTGCCAATACACACTGAAACTCCAAAGCAGAGTTTTATGCCCAACATTCATTCATCAATCCAATACTATTAGTTCCTTGGTTGAATAATTTCTATTGCTCAATAAGCTATACCAATCATGCAAGGTAAATGTGGCACTACAGTATGTGAAATACAAATGGTGCTTTCATTATCCCAATATGTTAAACATATAGACAGATTATGACAATTTTAACATTATTTTTCATATGAAGATATAGTAAAAATTAAAAATGTACATATATTAGTCACTGCATGGTTGTCAACAAATTCTCAGGGGAACAAAATCTTGCTATCTAGTTTTAGTCTGAACTGGGTAAGGGATCCATTCTCACCTTGACCATGGAGAGCAATATAAAAAGCAGAATATCAGCCTACAGAAATTTACAGAGAACAAAGTTGAGTGCCCCAATTCAGAGGAGAGGGCTGAAGGGAGAATGTCTTTGCAAATACATTTTATTTTATTTTATTAAAAGATCATTTTATTGGGGGCTTGTACAGCTGTTATTACTATCCATACTCAATTGTATCAAGCATATTTGTACATATGTTGCCATCGATATTGGCTAAACATTTACTTTCTATTGAGCCCTTGGTATCAGCTCCTCTATTTTCCGTTCCTCCCTCCTCCCACCTTCGTAACCCTTGATAAATTATAAATTATTATTATTTTCATATCTTACACTGTCCACTGTCTCCTTTCCCCCTCGGTTTCTGTTGTTCACCCCTGGGGGGGAGGGGGTGATTATGTTAGATCATTGCGATCAGTTCCCCCTTCCTCCCCTCCTCACCCCACCTTCCCACTACTCTCCTGGTATCATTTCATTACTCACATTTCTGTTCCTACATTTGTGTATTGTGAGCTCTTATCTCATATCTGTACCTGTGCACATGCTCCCATTTAGTGTGCATTGAAAGGCAGGAATAAGGTCATGATAGTGGGGGCTGAGGAAGCCTCAAGGAACCAAGGAATATTGTGTGCTTCATCGGTGCTGTGCTCTGGTTGACTCATCTCTTCCTTGAGACCCTTCTGTGAGGAGATGTCCGATTGTCTACAGATGAATTTGGGGTCTCTGCTCCAACCCCCCTCATTCTTAATAATATGTTTTTTTGCAAATATTTTAGGACACGCAAAGATTAAACATTATACAGGACTTTTCTTGGTAGAGATTAGAATAAAACATTCTATGTGGCAGAAGCAACATATTAAAGACAAGGCATTTGAGAAACATAAAGTATAACAGAAGCATGTGGAGTTCAGTGTGGCTGGAAGGTAGAGTTGACTGGTTAGTCAGATCAATTTGGATGTTTGGACAAAGTTAAAGTGAAGACATGAAGAAATTTGTGTCGAGACGACTTATCAAGTCTATGTGTTAGATAAATGACTCTGATAGTAATACAGAGAATGAATTGGTGTGAGTAGGACACTACGTGCAAGGAAAGTACTTAAAAGGTTAAAAAGGATGAACTACAGTAGTAGAAGAGAAGATGGAGCTGATGAGAAGCATTAGAGTGATATCAACAAGTAATTACCTGGAGATGAATTGGTTGAATTGAAGAGAAGTATTGTATTTTCCATAAAGACCAGATGAAATGAAAGGATACAATAGCACATATAATAACTTTGTTAATGGAATCTTGGTCTTGAAGGAGATCACAGTTAATGAATTTGATTTACCCCATTCACTTTGAGCCAGAGACAAAAGCCAGAACTATCTTTTGAAAATGAGTATTTTGAGTGCTGTAAAAAGGTTGAGGGTAGAGGGAGAGTGGGTAGGAAAGAGGGAACCGATTACAAGGAACTATCTATGACCTCCTCTCTGGGGGACGGACAACAGAAAAGTGGGTGAAAGGAGACGTCGGACAGGGCAAGATATGACAAAATACCCATTTATAAACTATCAAGGGCTCATGAGGGAGGAGGGAGCGGGGAGGGAGGGGCAAAATGAGGACCTAATGTCGGGGGTTTAAGTGGAGAGAAAATGTTTTGAGAATGATGTACAAATGCGCTTTATACAATCGATGTGTGTATGGATTGCAAGAACAGTTGTATGAGCCCCTAATAAAATGTTTTTTTTTAAATAAATAAATAAATAAAATTTAAAAAAGAAAGAGATAAGAGGTGATTAAAAAAAAAAAAGGTTGAAGGAAAGGGCAAAGTATGGAGCTCATTGAAAGGAGAGGAAGATGAAACTAACCAGCTAAAACACAAACGGATTTTCAAAGACCACTGAAGATTCAGCTGAAGGTCCAATCTCTAGATTTGGAATAATAGTAACCTGCATGTCGCTGTTAGCTGGTGGGTTCTGACTCAGAGTGTCCTGTCTACCGAAGAATGAAGCCCTGCGTGATCTTATGC
Source organism: Echinops telfairi (assembly GCF_000313985.2). NCBI lineage: Eukaryota > Metazoa > Chordata > Mammalia > Afrosoricida > Tenrecidae > Echinops > Echinops telfairi. The sequence goes on along the minus strand of NW_022107432.1, from coordinate 6,178,030 downwards.
ATCACTTACAATTCTTACGTTTGAGCCCATTATTTCCACAATTGTGTCTAGCAATCTTATCAAGAGCCTCCCTCTTTTTCACTGTCTCTCTATTCACCAACTACAATATTTTTCTCTATGGACTGATATCGCCTAACAAAATGTCCAACGGATCCAAAGTACATGAGAGAAAGACACACCATCCTTGTTACGAAGGAGGATGCTGCCTGTACGTCTTCCAACAGAGATTTGGTGTTTTGGCTGTTCATGTCACTTTGAACATGCTTCTCCAGCACCATGATTCAAATGCATCGATTGCTGATTGGCAATCCCTTCTAAAGGCTGTGATCCTTGATCTTCATCAACAAGTGCTTCAAGTCCTCCTCATCTTCAGGAAGCCAGGTTGTATCATCTGCATATCCAGGTTTTATAAGCCTTCCTCCAACCCTGGAAGCACTATCTTCTTCACATAATCCAACTTTTCTCATTATTTTCCAGCTTTTGGGCTGAATAAATATGATTAGAAAATATAACCTAGTTGCTCACCTTGCCTGATTCTAAACTATGCCGTATTATCTTGTACCATTTGGACAATTGCCTCTTGATCCATATACAAGTACCCACGGGCAAAGTGAAGTGTTATGGAATTCTCATGCTTCTCTTGACGATCGGTATTTTGTTTGGTTCACAGAGTCCAATGCCCTGGCAGAGTCAATAAAACATAAGTAAAAACCTCTCTGATATTCTCGCCTTTGAGCCCACGATATCCCTTGTGCCGCATCCTCTTCTGATTCTGGACTGAACAGCTGGCAACTCTCTGTCAATATACTGTAGCAACCATTGTTGGATGATCTTCAAAATTTTACATGCAAATGATATTAACTATATTGTTCTATAATTAGAGTGTTCTCTTGGGTACCTTTCTATGGAATGGGCACAAGTATGGATCTCTTCCAGTCAGATGACCAAGTCTTCCAAATTTTCTGGCATAGATGAGTGAGTGCTTCGAATGCTCCATCAACGGTTTGAAATTGATAGTCCAAACAAGGCTCCCATTCCCAAAGGCTTCTTTTTGGCTAACATTTTCAGAGCAGCCTGAAATTCTTCCCTAAGTACCATCGATTTTTGCTCATATACTACTTTATGAATTTGTTAAATGTGAACTAGTTCTTTTTAGTTTTCTGTATTTTTTCTATCTTCTTTTGATGCTACATATACCATTCAATATTTTATCCATAGAATCTTTCAATATTTCAACTCCAGACTTGAGGGATTTTTTTTTTCATTTTAAGATATGCTAAGCATGTACTTCCTTTTGCTTTTCTAACTCTGTTTATAATATTCGACTTTATCTCCTCAAGCTGCCCTTTGATTGTTTTTCATTCGGCCCTTTCACTTCATCATTTCTACCACATGTGATAGCTACATTATCATTAAAAACAAACTGCAGAATCTTTTCTGACATCAGCTCTGATCTTTTCTTTCTTCCCTTTTTAATGACCTTTTTTTCCTTCACGTATGACATTCCTGATGCACCCCCACAGCTCAGCAGGTCTTCTGTCGTCCCAAACCACCAGCCACTCCACAGGAGAGAGCAGAGCTTTCTGCTCCCAGAAAGAGTGACCGTCTCAGAAACCCACAGGGGCACTGCTGCTCTTTCCTATTGGAGCATTTGTGTCAGAATCTACTAGATAGCAGTGAGGTTTTTGTTTTGTTTGTTTGCTATTCACTGCTGAGGATAGCCAGCAAGAGGGGCAGAGTGGGTAAACTGGAAAAACAGTGTATGGAAACATTGGAAACATTACACCCCTGAAATGAACTTTTCAGAAGCAAGTATTACAACAAATGCTACTCTATTTTATTTTGAGCATAAAGCCACTATGTTTATAATGTTCCATGATCCTGCAAGAGCCAGAAATTTTCAGGGTGATTCACCCCTCCCCACCGAGTTATTCAGGTCTTCCAAGGGTTCACTCAGCACTTTCTATTGCTCTCTATCGGTGGCAAATATCATAGGATTTTCTTTTTCCTTGAGTACTTTCCACCTTACAGTGGCTTACGTGGGCTTCACTGCATTTTAAAACCTTGTTTTAATTTGTAAACAATTTAATTTTTTTACATATATTTGAAAAATAATTTTCCCTCATTAGTTGAAACAAGGAGCCAGAGGACAGTTCAGTTTATAGGATTTGGTTTCGCTTGTGTGCACGTGTGTGTGTGTGTATCAACCTGCTCTTGCAGGTTTCATTGACTATATTATATATGTGTGTTTGTGTCTATTTCCACTACCAGAGAGGGAATCCATGTCTTTAGAAAGGTTATTGTTTATAATTTCAGAGCTCTACAGTCAATTACATTGGACTTAACAATGTACATATGTAAATTAGATGATAGATTTGAATTAACATTGTTAGAAAATCATATTTGATAGTCATAAATTGTGTATTTACCTTAGACAGTGCTTAATAAACATTAGAGTGATAGATTCCAATAAACTTCAATGTATTCAATTTGGAATAAATTTATTTATAATATAAAAAATTCATTGTCTCCAAGTCACTCCCAAATCATAGAAACCCTATAGGATAGGGTAGAACTACCCTTTTGTTGAGACTGTTTCCAGCAATACAAAGCCCTTTATGTCTCCAGTGGAAGGCTGGGGGTTTCATACAGTTATCCTGCGTGTTAGTTGTCTAATGCTTAACCACTAAGCTATCAGGGGTTCTTTATGCTGAACTAGACACGTCAAAGAGAAGAGAAGAAATAGGGGTCATATTGGACAGGTCAAATGCAAGATGTGGTGATTAGAATGGAAACTAGTTAATGTGTTCCTCCAAACATCGAGTCATGTGAAGCTATAAGGAATACTAAAGAAATGACACCTCCTTAATTGGTACGTAAATGTTTAAAGCATTGCAAGGATTAAGACAGCGAAGAGAGATTCACATGCACTGAATTGATCTGAGAAGTCTTAATGGGTAAAAGGGAACCTGAGATAAATAAAGTATTTTAAATGTATTTGAAAAGACACCACCACTCAAAACAGAGACTATCTCTTTCTTCCCTCTCCCCATAGAACTGCATCACCCAACAAGGTGTGGAGACTCATTTAATCAACTAGAAGTTTCATTAAAAACTCAGAAATTAAAAATTAAATAAAATGAAATCTAAAAGATGAATAGAAGAAAATGAAACAGGAAATACTGTTAAAAACAGAATTCAAGGGTCTGATTTCCAAGACTAGGAAAATTTCAAGAGAATTTCAGCATCTCATTACAATTTAAATTGGGAGTTTTTTTGCTTTGTTTTATTTTTTTATGTTATTGATGAGTCTTCTAACTCCATGGCAATTGGTGGTAAGTATCCTAGGTTGGTGTAAGTGGCTTATGCTTCACCAATATCCCACAGCTTGGGCATTCGAACTCACCCAGCAATGCCAAGGAAGAAAATGATCTGATTCTGTAAATAACAGTGTCAAGAAAACCCTCTGGCACAGTTCATTTGTCATCTATGGGATCAACATGGCTTCCAAGAGACTCCACAAGAATAGGCTTAGATAATTGTTACATAGAATGGTAACAAAAAGAACTGTTGAATGTTCAATCATTTCAGCAGGCATGTAATTAAGAACTGAAGGGAAAGGTTCAAGCAGGGTTGAAGGCATTTTAGAAAACCAAGGGTCCATGGATTGATAGAATGCCAATTGATATGCTTCAACAAATACATACCATGCTGGAAGTGCTTCATCATCTGTGTCAAGGTGTTTGGAGAGAGTCTTTCAAGCAAAGTAGGTTTAAGAGAGGAAGAGGGACATTTAAAGATCTAGTACAGAAAAAATAAATGACCAAGAGGAAAGCAGTAGACAGAGATATAAGAAGCACCATTCTCCATTGGGTTTAAAATCAGATAATTATTGAAGAGTGACAGCGGCAATTTCTGTGAATAGTATGATTTCAATAAATTGAGGAGATAGGAAAGTAAAAACATTGAGTTTACAAAATACTTTCAGGAATTTAAATGGAAAAAGAAAATAATAATTAGGGAGTAGAAATAATGTTGTAATGAGTTAGCAGTTAGGGAATGCGCTTTCTACCCAAGGTAGAAATATCAATGGGGAGAATTAAAAAAATAATAGAAGGATTGCCTGCATCTTATAATTACAACACAAAAGTAATTCAATGATATCATACTCTATTTTATTACAGAGGTCTCCTCTCCCATTTCTCTAATACCACTGAGCAGGTAAACGGAGGAGAGATGCCAATGAAAGGTCTTGCCATTTGTTTTATTTGTTAGTGTTTTGAGAAGGAGAATATTTGTGTACATCAAATATGGATGAGACAAAATGAGTAGGCGTTTTACTTCTGGAAAGTGGAGTACGAACAATAGAAAGGGATCACTTAGAAAGACAGAAAGGGAAGAGTAGAGATTTGTTTTAGGCTCAATCATAGGCATCCGCTGACTTTTAATCTATAGGCTATGTTTCCAAACAAGATGAGACTAAAACATGTTAGAATTCTATTTAGAAGTAGGTAATGCCATTCTTATACTTTGAAAAGAAAGTAACTACTTTGACTTCTTAGTGATGGCTATCTAAAATCCCATGTAGTACTTCATCGGCATTTCTTAAGTTTGTTCATTCACACATTTGTTTTCATCCTAAATACCCTAAAGTTTTAAGTTAGACAGTATGTGAGGGAACTGTTAATTGACTGTTCCCACTCTTACTGTTCATTCTTAATTAGGAACAAATTTCAAGGCACTTTTATATATGCACAATGTTCATTTTATTGAATTGAATCTTTCATTTCACCTGAAATATCAACACAATTATATCTCAAATCAACAAACACAAAATAAAAACTCATTAATTAAATTTAAATTTAATACTGTGATCTTTATCACTTAATAATGATCAATAAAGCCTTGTTTATTTATACAGAATTTCGATTCAATAAAAAATAATTTTCAAATAATCAGACTTCCCAAGAAGGAATTACGCACACACACACACACACACACACACACACCCCACACACACACACCAAATGTGTGAAATTTGTGCCCTGAGAAGTGTTCCAACATCCAAAGGAAGAGGAAGATCCAGGTGGGACAGAAAGGTTTTCATGCTCTGGTTTTGGTATATCTTAGGTGTGTGAATTGAACATCACTGCTTACTTTCATGGGACATTAGTTTGTTCATGATTTACTTATTAGCTTGTTAGGAAACATATCACTTATTTTGAAAATTATAAATTTTGCTCATATAAATATGAGCAATCAACACTGTATACCTAGTTATTTCTATATATGTTTTTAACATTATAAAATATTTTAATTGTAGTTTGAAAAAACAAGGTAAGGAAAAAATGGAGGCATTTATATTGCAGTTGTGAAATATAGCTACAAACAAAAGAACTCTTTTAGAAATAACACAGTCACAATTACCAAGATAACACCAACTACTGACTTGACCATTCATCATTAACTGTGTTATAAGTGTGTATTACATCCTTATAGTCGCTAGATTTGTTGCTAAACTGTGATACAATAAGCAATGAAACATAATCCTTTCCCCAAAGGAGCCTATATTTTTAGTAGTTTTATTGGAATATACTTCACACATAATACCACTTAATCGTTCAATCATAGACTGTATTCTTTTGAAGTAGATAAATATTTGGACATACAATTACCACAAAGCATAAAGTTCAGAGACAGAAGTGCATGCATTTCTGGGCAGACGCATGGCAGCATGGTATCAACTCTATATAAAGTAATCAGAGGAATTTTCCAGAAGAGAAAGGGGTAGTTTGAAGATGAATGAGAGTTTACCAAAAGACCAAGCAATAAAGGAGAAATAAATACTTCAATCCCAAATAAGAACAAAGGACAAAATGTCAAGCATAATGGTGAATGAGTTTGGGGTCCTTAGATGTTAAATATAAAAGAAAAGAGAGAGCATTGGTAAAACCAGGAAGAGCCAATGTTCAAGAAAAAACAAGTCAATATTTTTATAGCAGCTTTCTCCCTTGGAAACGTGTATAAATATGTATATATACACTAATATATGTACATATATATTGTTGCTCTGTCAATAATTGTCTAGAAACAATTCTTTGGAACCAACTCAACAGAACTTAGTAAAACAAGAAACAATGATAGCCCAGTAATACATCCAACAAACAAATCAAGGATTCTAACACCATTCTCCAATATCAATAACTAGGGATCCCTGGAGAACTGACAGTCTGGTGAAATACCACAAGATGGTCCTTGAGTACCTTTTTTTTTAAATCATTTTATTGGGGGCTCATACAACTCTTATCACAATCCATCTATCCATCCACTGTGTGTCCAGCATGTGATGATGTTAAGCAGTACTTTAATCATGATTTCTAGCTTTCTGTACCATCTTTGTTTCTAACCAGACTGATGTCAATTCATGAGTATGTACAGATGCAATTCAGCACTCATCCAAAATTTTCCATTGTTGTCTGAAAATGCAGTCCAGTGGGATTCTCAGAGTTGCCACCATCTAAGTTGGTGTTATTTCTCCAAACTTGCATTTTTGTTGTTGTTGTTCAGCATTGAGAAGAGGCAAGAGGTATCAACACTGCTTCCCAGAGCAAATTTCACATTGTCGGGAATGGGAGTGCTCCCTGAGGTCACTCCTTTACATGTGAGAGCGAAAACAAACAGAATGCTATCATGTGCTCCAATTATAATACTCAATTTTTACTTTGAAAACATACCATGATGTCTAATCAACTGAATTCTGTAGTGTTATTTTTAATTAGGAATATGCAATTTTTGATGACTTTTTTGTGCATTAAAGTTAAAAGAATTCTATCCTAAATTTTAAGTATTTTTATCTATACCTCTTTCCATACTAGATGCAAAACATATTAAAACACTCATTTTAAAATGAGTCGACAGATCATAGCCAAATGAAAAAGCCTGGAGTTTATTTATTGGCATGAAGTAGTATTGAGCCCTGGTGGCCTGGTGGTTACCCACTGGGCTGCGATTCACAAGCTAGACAGTTCAAAATCACCAGCAGCTCCATGGGAGAAAGACAGCCTTTCTACTTACAATTACAGAAGAAACTTTACTATCCTGTAGGGTCAATAGGAGTCAATATTGACTCAATGGTAGTGAGAGTTTTAAGAACTGAAGGACTATTTCTTTCTTCAAAAGAAGATGGCCATACTGATTTAATACATTTTGGAGTTCTTGGTAGCATTGTATAACAATTTTAAAATGAAGTTTGCCATTATATTTAAAGCCTTTCAATGAAGGACCAATTGTCTCAGCACTCCTCTTAGCTCAAGAACTTGTCTAAGGTGGTCATGGAAAGTTTGGCTATTAAAACCACTGGAACTCAAATTTAAATTTTGAATTTTGTCTAGATAAATTCAGGAACAGGGCCAATTATCTGTAATGTAACTATTCATAGATCATCCATGGTTATAAACTATTGTAAAAATCGTATTATTTTCAAAATAGTCAACAGGTGAGGGCATATACTTATTTAATAATATTTCTTTTTAAATTGATTTTATTGATGGGATGGTGGAAAGCTCTTTGGTGCAATGCAAATGTTAACTTTGTAATATAATACATTCTCATATGTTTAGAAAGATTAAAAGAAAATTAGAATTATGAATCCCTGTACCAAGGAATATTATTTCCATAATTCAAATATTTAAATTTGTTATCAAATATTATATTTGAAATCAATTATCCAAATGTTTTCTTTTTTTCTCTTTCTGTGTTGATGGCATAGTAACTCTGTATACTTTAAATTTTGGGAGCAACATAAAATTGTATATCTAATTAGTATTTCATAATTTATAATAAATCATTTATTCTTTAATATAACCTATCTTTAATTTTAATTACTATCTATCCTTAATTTTCACAACCTCAAGATCAGAGATTGTTGAAGTTAAGAAAAAGTATTATAGATATCATTTGAAGAAAACAACTATAAAATTATTTAATCCTATGTCTGCTGTTTGAAGACTCTACACTGATACTTTATTTTAACCTATTAGTAAATGTTTATTCTAGGCTTTCTGTTCTATTTAAAAGCATGATTGAAATATCAGGAGTATGCAATCACTTCTATATTATGTTCATTGAAGACATTATTTTCTATCTAAATGTGTAACTTGAGACTAAGCAGTTCTTATCTTCAGCTTGTTAAGGAAGGAAACAAGAACACAGTACAAAATTCAAACTGGGTTATGGTAGTCAAGAAAAAGTTGAAATCTTTTAAAATGAAGGCACAGATTTCAATCCAGTTCGCAATGTAAAGGACCTCATGAGCTTTGAAAGAGTCATTTCATATTAGTTAAGAGAGAGATGCAATAGGGGAAGATTCTTGGATATGCAAATTAACCAGTATTAATTAGATCCAGCAGCCATATATTTTAAGTTTAAGTGTTAGAACTTAGCTAAGGCAATAAGACCAAATCAGGTCTCAGTAATTTACATTTTTATAGTTCTTCCTAAAGCAATCTAGAATTGACTGCTATCACCAGAAGAGGACAGCAGCTAGTGTGTAAAATGCACTGGCCTCTAGGCTATTCATTTAAGTATAACCCCTTGTCAATTCTCTATAGTTCTGCTTACACTGGTCATATTTTAATAAGGCTTATTCTTTTCTATGTCTTTAAGCTATGGTAAATATCTCTCTGAAATCAAGTGATAATTAGGAGATAACAATCACATTCCATTTTCAACAGGATCAGCTCATTTTCTCTAGTCATTTTCATTTTCAACGTCTTTGTCTTCTTAAGGCCCATGCCAGGTTCCTTTATAAAGATATTACTTCATCACAGCATCTAAGAAAACAAGGAGCCTGAACTGAAATGGCTTTGTGTTTTAGCCAGAGTTCTTATTTAATCAAGTTAGTCACTCTATAGAATGTCGTCCTTTTCTTTTTCTTTTTTTTTTACAGGGGAGAGTGTGAACACAGTCCCCCACTACCACAAATTATGCAGTCGAGTTTCCCACATTTGGGAAAATCGCAGGGATCAGCACATCCGGAGTGCAATGGATAAGCCTCGCCCTGAGAAAACCACCCTCGTGATCATGGTATGTCCCCTGCCAGGTAAGTATTAGAATGTTATCCTATGAATAAGTGTAAAGTAATCAAAAATCTCTTAAAATATCTTTGGAGATTTTAGGATTTAGAAAAAACAACTCAACAAGAAAGTCTCAGACAGGTAAGAAATTCTGCCTCATTTGGTCTTGCTGCATGATCGGAGAAGACACATTTTCTCCTTGAGAATCCTGTTGATTACAGGGGCAATACACAGCAATGACCTATTTCAAAAGGATGCTGTTAAGAGGTTGCATTGCTCTGTTCCAGACAGGCTATTTCCAGGAAAGTAAATCCCTGGGGGAGATTACAAAGGATAGAGTTTCCAAAACTGTATATTGAAAAGGCTAATTTCATCCAAACATTTTCATCATACTTTAATGCAGAATCCTTACCTCTGAGGCCTCATATGAGTCACCTCATTTTCTATGCATTCAGTTTAATTTACTGCTAATGGGATAAGGTTAAGCCAACAAGATTTCATAACAATGGACCACCCAGAATGAGTATCAGTCGTCAAGAAGATAATGGGGTCACCAGAACCACAATTCTAAAAGTGATATGTAAGAAGAATTAGCAATGAGACAGGGCCTCAATGCCATATCCTATGTAGATTGTGGATTATGTTCTTTAAGGTAATTGCTATTTAATAAGCATATTTAAAGTCATAATATAATACCTTCATTGTTATCTAAGACACCTTGACATTTTCAACATCGTATTTTCTTATTTATCTCATCAATTAAAAATATTAAAATTACTATTTTTTTCTAGGATGATGTTCTCAAGATTACTGAGTATGTCATGGTTAGTAATAATAATGTTCTTGCTTCTTTCGTCAATACCTTTCCCACCTTCAAAGCAAACAAACAAACAAAAAATTACCTCAGCCAGGGCTTTTCAAGGTTTGTTTTTTCAGGGGCAAATATTTTAGTATATTCACTTTATCAGATTTGTCTAATCTATCAGAATGAGGAGAGCCCTCTGATGATGTCAGAAACACCTCCGTCAGAATTTGAGTCCACCGGCCGTGCTGCCAAAGACAGATGGGCCGCTCTGCTCCACTGGACAGCCACAGCCCCGGGAACCCGGTTTAGGGCCCGATGGGTCAGAATGGACTGGATGACCGTGATCGCTTGGTTTGTCGATATGGCAAGTACTTTTCCTAACTCTCTATAATTAAAACTACTGACTTACTGGATTTTATTGAATTTTTCCTTAGTGTATTGCTCTTTTTTTGACCAGGAAATGATCTGTATACAAATATTTTTGCTTAATATTTAATATGTTCCTGAGTTATATTTTCCACAATACTGCTTTGTTATCTTCCTTGTTTCTTTCTTGCAGTCAATGTTTCTTTCTCGATTATAGCATTGGACTCAAGGTTAGATAAGTGACGGACAATGAATTATGAAATTACTCCCACAATTGGTCCCAAACAGTGATAAGTTTTAATGGTTTAAGACCTCTTTGAGAATCTAATGAAATCTATGTTCTTCCCAGAGGTAAAGAACTATGAGTGTGCTAATAAAGACATTTTCTTACCTGACCCAGAGAGCTTATTGCACAGGTAGAGCTGCCTATCCAGATCTCTGAGGAACGCCTGGTCCAAGACAAAATAATAGAGTCCTGGCCTATATCTTTCAGGATTCCTCATTATTAATAAAACCTGGAATTATTATTACTGTTAGTAATATCTGGCAAGAAACAAATATTGAATTTTTGTGGGGTTTTTTTTTCACAATTAACCTTGCATGTTTTGGCCTCCACCAATAATATAAGGAAATATATTCTAACCAATCTCTAAGTGAAAACTAGAGATATTCCTAACAATCAAAAGGAGCAGAACCTATGGCACATCAGAAAGACAGTCAATAAGTAAAAATAGACTTTTAGATAAAACATAATAGCTACCATACTCAACTATCATGTCTTTTCTAAAATTTTATTTTATATTTATTAGCTATCTTTCTGGTGTGCCACAGATTTTGTTCTCACTGATTGTAGCTACTACAAATGCCACCACTTACCTTTCCGTTTGTCATACTGTGATGGCTTGTGTTGCCGTGACGCTGGAAGCTTTGTCACTGGTCTTTCAAATACAAGCAGGGTCACCCAGGGAAAAGGCTTCAGCATGACTTGCAGACTGAGAATAGACTCTGAAGCAGGAGTAGGCTGTCCTTTTCAGAGGAATTAGCCACTGCAAACCTTATACACTGGAAGCACACGCTACTCTATGTCAAACAATTTGGAAAACAGCTGCCTGGTCAATTAGCTGGAAGAGATTCATTTTGTTCCCATTCCAAAGAAAGGCGACTCAATAGAATGTGCAAATTATAGAAGAAAATCATTAATATCACGAGCAAGTAAAATTTTGCTGAAGATTCCCTACAACAGCTGCAATAACACATTGACAGGGAGCTGCCAGTGATTCAGACTGGATTCAGGCGAGGACATCGAACAAGAAATATAATTGCTGGTGCCAGATGAAAACATACAAACATAGAACTTTTCTTTTGGTTTCAGGACATGTATGACATGGACAAATTTTCCAGTATGAAAGAAAGCTTCACAACAATAAACAGTAGCTTTTCCTTGAGAGAAAAAAATATATATATTCATAATAAATGCTTATAATATTTTAAAAGCATTTTAACACTTTAATATTTGGATTGTCTTTAATAAACTGTCACAAATGTACAAACTTGGAGGAAATATTTTTCTAGGATCAGAAGAACTTACGCATGTGTTCTGCATTTGTACGTGTATATTGTGTGTATAGAAGAGTTGTGGTGGAGCTGCAGGGGAAGCATTGGACTGCTGACAGCAAGGTGGTAGGTTTAACTCCACTAGCTGCTCCAAGGGATAAATATGAGACTGTTTGCTCCTCTAAAGACTTACAACCTCAAAAACCCTACGGAGGGCTACAACGAGTCAGAATTGACTCAATGACAGTGGATTTGTGTGTGTGTGCATGTGCATGGGTATGTGTGTTTGAAAGAATGTCTCTGTGTATACATTTAGTATAAAATCTAAGAAAAGAAAGGGCCTTGCTTTTCATTATCCTTGAACACTGACTCAAACACAGACTCAAGTCTCTTTAATAGTGTGCAAAACTCTCAGGAGCAGTTTGGTCTGGAAAAAGACAATTTTTAGGCCATTGACACACAAAGACTGTTTTTTACTGAATATCCATTGACAGAACAGCTTTCTGCATTATGAATTAATTAGCAAATGCAGTTAATTTTTCAGAATCTATTTTAAGACTTAATTAAGTCTTTGTCTTTGTTTCTATATTACTCTGCCTTTGAAATAAAGTTATAGAAAGATTAGTCTTTCTAAGATTATTATAAATGTGAACAATTAGCTCTGCCATCATGCATTATATACATGGTAGACTTTTCTTTAATTGAATTTTTAACCATTACTGTAAATAATTTAATTTGTTATAAAGTTTCTGATTAAATGTCCCAAGGGTGTTGAATTATTATAAAGGTGAGTCAAATGCTTAAATCATGCCAGAGTTTAAAAGACAGAAATAAAAATATAGTTTGCTCTTTAAATTTAATTTTGTTTTTTAAATTGATTTTTACATAATTTAAAATATGGAAAGTACAAGAATAGAATTAAAAAATCCTAAGAAAAGTATGCTTTAATTGATCAATTATTTTCATTTTGTTCTATTTCTTCTCTTTACATTCCATTAGATTAGAAAAATTAGAGAAGTTAATATTTATATAAAAACATCATTTAGTCCACAGTCTATATTGACATTTAGTCAATTATTCCAAAGATATCTTTTGATCTTTTTCTCCAGTTCAGAGTTAGACATTGCATAATAATTTCTTCTTAATCTCATTTAATTGAGAACAGTTTCCCAGTCTGTCTTTGTCTATTCTGAACCTGTCAACTTATCAATATACAGGGCTCAAATTGACTACATCAGTGGGAAGAAATGATGTATAAGCTCACTATCGTCAGACAAAACAAGGTCAGGGCCCAACTGGGCAGTATACCATCAATTTCTCATATGTAAGTTCAAGTTGAACTTGATGAAAATTGAAAAAGTGGAGTAGAGTCACAAAATACAACCTTGAGTATATCCCGTGAATTTAACAGCATCTGGAGAACAGATTTAACAGACTGACCAGTAGTGACTGAAGATGTGAAGAGCTGTGGCACGAGCTCAAGAACATTATACATGAAGGATGCACAAGGTCATTAAAAAGTCAGGGAAGAATGTCAAGATCAGAGTGGATGTCAAAAGAGACTCTGAAAGTTGCCCTTAAACATAAAGTGACTGTAGTATATACAAGAAATGATGAAGTAAAATAACTGAACACAAAATATCAAAGGCAACTTGAAAAGACAAAATAAAATATTAGAATTTAATGTGAAAATACCTGGAGTTAGAAGCCGAAAGGGAAGAACATTTTCAGCACAGCTCACGCTGAAAGAACTGATGAAAAAACTGGTCTCCAGTAGCTAATTGAAGGATTCTATGAGCACAAGATTGAATGATTCAGGAAGCATCAACAGAAGATGGCAGATATACACAAAGTCACTGTACCAAAAAGAAGTAGTTGGCATTCAAGTATTTCAAGCTATAGCATATGACCAATGTGGTAGTTACATAATTTCATGTCAACTTGATAAATAGGTGTAGGGTGGAGTCTAGCCTGTCAATCAGGTCACAGCCTAACGATGCCTCCATGTGGGAGTGGCCTTCGCATGAGGATTCTGGGGACTTCCTTGCTCTCCCTGTTGACATGCCACATGGAGACTTGCTGAGGCCTGCCAGAGCCTCTCTCTCTCTCTCTGCCTCACCTTCCTGTTGAACAGCCATACTCAGAGAGCTGGAGCAGCCACCTGGAGATGTGTTCCAGGCCGAGATGCTTCCACTGCCACAAGACTTTGGATCCATACGACTTTGCATACACAGACCTGTGACCTTCCTGCATTTTGCATCATTGCATGTGGCTACATGAGTCTGAAATGGGACCTATGGTCTAGCATCGGACTTCTGGCCTAATACTGGATTTATGGACTTGATCCTGACTGGGCTGGGATGTTTTCATAATATACAACTACTTGTTGAGATAAAGCTCTTTCTTAGACATGCATGAGTGTCCCTGAATTTGTTTCTCTCGTTAACCCGGCCTAACATAACCAAGAACCTACAGTACAGAAGAAGGAAGCACAAGCTGCACTGAAGGTAACAGTGAAAAAACAAGACTCCAGTAAGTGATTGAAAACTAATTGAGATGCTTTATCTAGCCAATGAAACACGGGAAGCACTCGGTCCTACAAACCATGAAATCTGGAAGTTGGCTACCTGGTCAGTTGACTGAAAGAGGCCAGACATATTTGTGCTCATTCCAAAGAAAAGAGACGCAACAGAATTTGGGAATTATATAACAATATCATTAACATCACATGCAATTAAATTTTTTGCTGGAGAACATTCAACAGTTTTTACAAACGTATTTTGATAGGGAGCAACCAAAAATTTAAGCCAATTCAGCAGAGGGTCTAGCATGATATGCACCTGTATCATAGACAACATAAACTAGACTGTGACTGAGAAAAAGAGAATCCAGAAAGATATTTTCTTGTGATTTAGTGACTATACAAAAACTGTTGACTGCGTGAATCATAACAACTTATGGGTAATGTTGAGAAGAATATGAATTCTCAAAACACTTCATTGCATTCATGTGGAATGGGTACGTGGACTAAGCAGTCTTTTGAACAGAACAAGGGACTATTGCATGGCTTAAAATCAGGAAAGGTGTTTGTCAAACTAGATTGCATCTTTCATTATGCTTATTCATTTCTATGCTGAACAAATAAACCAGGATGCTGGACAATAATTAGAAGAAGCAGACATTAGAATTGGGGGAAGGCTTAAAAACAACCTAGGATATACAAAGGGAACAACTTTGTCTACTGAGAGAAGGACTTGGAGAGCTTACTAATGAAGATCCAGGACTGCAGCCATCAGTATGGATTAAAGCTCAACGTAAAGAAAACTCAAATCTTCACAACTAAATCAAGAGACAACGTCATGATAAACAGAGAGATGATTGAAATTGTCAAAGACTTCACCTTGCTTGGTTCCATGACCAATGTTCATGGAATCGGCAGTCAAGAGATTAAATGAAGCATTGCCTTTGTTAAATTTGCAGCACAAGACTTCTTTAAAGTTTTAAAGAGGAAGGATGTCTTTTTTGAGAGCGAAAATGGGCCAAGCAATGGGAGGAATCCAGAGTCACTGGACCAAAAAGAACTGGTCCACATTCTTGACTCAAGCCATGGTATTTTCAATTGCCTCACATGCATGTGAAGGTTTGACAATGACTAGTGAGGACTGCAAAGGAGAGCTCTCCAGGGTGCATTTGAAACTCTGCAACATCTCCTTGCCTTCTCCTGACCCTCCTCCTGACATCATTCATTCACCAGCAGTCAGGCAGTTTTTCACTTCCACCATAGGAAGAGCGTGCCCAGTCTCTTTGGCTCTGTCCTAAATATTGGTGCTCATGGAGACCTCCCTCCAAGTATTTTCTGCAGTGATTGCCCAAGATCAGGAAGCTACTGCCTAAAAGGGTTATCACTGTGTTCCTGGTCCCCACAACCATAGTCCCTGTTGCCACCTCTCCATGCTAGCACTCATTGACTTCCTGCCCAGCCCTGGGTGTAGATGTGTGCAAACTCCACCTCAGACCCTCTGCTGCACAGACTTGGCCGCATTCTCAGCAAGCCCTGCCTCCTGCACCTACTGAATATAGCTCTCAGACTTGATCTGCAAGAATAACACAATGCTTTCAGTGATATAACTACAGATTTAGGGGGGACTGCCTGTATATTTTATGGTGTTTGCATAATGTCCAAGTTGCAGAATTGTCTATTTTACAAAATATATTATGGACATGAAACAAGAAATTACAGATTTATTTAAGGTTTCAAAGTTTAGGATTTTCATAAGCAAAAATATATTTTAGAAATATAATCATAAAATTATAAAATTTTTCAGTATATCATGATTCAGTTGTGATTTATACAAATGTCTAAAGATACGTCAGAGATCTGTAAGTTTATCTAAAAACTCTTGTGTTGAGAAATGTTTGATTCATGATTTAGTTTGTGTGTTGTCTACATCAAATGCTTTAAGAAAACTGAGCAGGGCTGAAGAGGTCAAAGTACCATGAAATTACCTATATTTTTGGTTAATATCAAATTTCTGCTTTTAAGCTTAACCACCTTTTCTTATAGCTTGGATTGTTTTTAATCAAAAGCATATTAACATCATAAACACAAGGAGGCTTCAAAAAGTTGATGGGAATTTTGAATTTTAAAATAACGGCTTTTCCCCTGAGTTTTTTGAAACCCCTTGTGATGTTATGACTGACGGTCATCTCCTTGCACCTTAACAGCAGCAAAACTATCCAGAAACATTTTGGGGAGTGAACTGAGGAAAAGATGGCTTCTGGCAAGAGGAATATATTAAAATGCAGACCAAAGTATGCATTCTGCAAGTCTAAGTTTAAGGAAAATTGTCAGCTATGAGAACATTGAGCAGTTTCGTTTGTAACCAGAAGAATCAGGAAAAATCATGTGTGGTGCTGTTCTTTTAAAGCTGTATCTTTAGAGACGCAGATGTTTTCAAGCAAACAGGACACATTTGAAAAACCTGAATGTCAGGCTAAGGGATTAAGATACTTTAAGTCTCTGCCTTATTGGATAGATGAGGTGATTGTTCTGGGTAGGCTTTAAAACAATAAGACTGAGTGGCTGGTAATATTCATGTGTAAGTGGGTTCATTTTTCTTCTTGGATGCTAATTATAGAAATTACATATAAATGAAATTAATCTTTAAGAGGAATAGATCCAAGATGCTTGGCTACCAAAAGATATAACACCTGAAGTCACTGAAGACAATGGGTGCACAAGCAAGTGTGGTGAAGAAAGCTGATGGTGCCCAGCTACCAAAAGATATAGCACCTGAAGCCTTAAAGACCTGAAGATAAACAAGCACCATCTAGCTGAGAGAAAACAAAACCCA
>NW_022107432.1:6139473-6160112 GCF_000313985.2 Echinops telfairi | reverse complement strand
GAGAAAGGGGGAACAGAGGACAAGGTCTACATGTGGCCTCCTCCCTGGGGGACAGACAGTGGAGAAGTAGGTGAGGGAGATGTTGGATGGGGTGGGATATGATAAAATAATAATAATTTATAAATTATCAGGGGTTCGGGAGGAGGGGGAGCAGGGAAAATGAGCAGACACCAAGGGCTCAAGTGGAAAGCGGGTGTTGTGAGAATGATGAAGTCAACATATGTATTAATGTACTGGACACAAATGACATATGTACAGATTGTGGTGAGTTGCATGAGCCCCTAATAAAATGATTATTTAATTAAAAAAAAAAGAAAAATAGATCCATTTTGGCTCAAAAGTATGAGCTGAACAAGAGTGACAGGCCGCTAGGGTTGAGAAACAGAACTGTGCGCAAGCAGGAGTCTACTTGCCTCTCGCAGTCCCAACTCTGTGAGGCCTAGAGAAAACACGGAACAGAATATCTGCATTTACATGATGTTTTTTTAAAAAATTCCCCAAAGAAATAGTCTTTCCCCTTCCTTCTAATTCTCATCTCCTAGATGTGACTCTGGATTTTCTTCTAGAAGGTATATCCTCTGATTTCACTCCCCACCTGTGCCTCCGAGTACTGAGATTCAGGAGTATCATGCAATATGACTGACGACTCAGTGCATGGAGGTTAGATTGGCAGACTGTTTGGAAATGAATAAATAAAGCAGCTGCTACGAATAAAGGCGACCATACCCCCTCCATTCCATTACACAGTAGCGACCACACACACACAGAGGATAGATATGTAATATTTATTTTTCTCTCAACATAGGTAACAACTGGGGGCGGGGGGCAGAAGTGGTTCCGTTGGAATATTCTTGACATCTTTACCGGAGACCTGGGTTAGATCCTGACCAACGCACACTGTGGACAGTCACCAGATCCAGTGGAGCGTGGCATATTGCTATGATGTTGAATAGGTATAACTGAAGGTCTCAGATTAAGACAGACTTAAGAGACAGCTTTGGCTTTCTATTTCCAAAAATCAGCCAGTGAAAACTTTATTGATCAATCATGGGGATGGTGCAGGATCATGTAGCATTTCCTTTCATTATAGATGGTATCCCAATATGGTGTAAGAATAGCAATAAATATTTTAAGCTAGCCAATATTCAAGATACAACTTACTCAATCTTTTCCAAATATACAGCTCGATTTCTGTATGTATCCTGCTCTGAGTACTCTGTCGACATGTATCATGTCCATTCCTCTAGACAAGGTATGGATGTGGCCTAGAATTCTTCAAATGAAACTCACTGCAATAGTCGATTCTGACTCACAGTGATCCTCTAGGACAGGGTGTTAGGCCGGGTTCACTGGAGAAACAAATCCAGTGACACTCATATATGTGTAAGAGAGAGCTATATATCAGGAAATGATTATATATCAAGCAAACATCCAAGCCTTGTCCAGATCAAGTCTGTACATCCAACACTAATCCGTAAATCCCTCTTCAGACTCATGCAGCCACACGGATTGATACAGAATTGAGGACAATCACAGGATGGTTGAGAAAAGTCCTGGGGATCCAATGGCGGTGGCTGTATCACAGGGCTCACAGCAACCAGGTCACCAGCAGAAAGGGAGAGGGAGGTTCTCAGGGCCCTCCTTATGACAAGACCACGGCCACACAGAGGCACCACCAGCCTGCGACCTGACTGACAGGTTCGACTCCACTCCGGCACGATTATATGTGTATCTTCAAGTTGACATGAAATTATGTAACTACCACAGCCAGGAGGGAACTGCTCTTGTGGATTTTCAAGACTGTCACTCTTTGCAGAAGTAAAAAGCCTCATATTGCCCCTGTGCAGTGACTGGAGTTTTTGAGCTGCTGCCCTTGAAGTTAGCATCTGAATGCAACCAATATGGAATCAGGGCTCCTTACACATTTTCACAGTATGGCTTACATCACTCATTTAAAGACAAGGCAAACCAGGGACTAAAATGCCATGGAAAATTTTTCCATCTCTCCATTCTGCTTTTTTCCCAATTTCATTTCGTTTAATAGTTTTAGTTTCTTCACGTAACAGAGATCATGATTAAAAGAATTCTATAAATGCAACACATTTTGCAACAGCAACAATAATGGAAGCCGTCCTTCTTAGCGCCATTGTGGAAGTCCCATTACCATACCTGGGAAATGCAAAGACTGAAGGCAGAGATTGGATCCTGTGTCCAAGGTGGGAGAATCAGTAACACATGGTATGTGTTACATTTTAAAGAATGGAAAGTTAAAGAATTCACATCTCTTGTATTTATTTTCCTCTGAATTAGGAAATTGAATATTATGTTCATTTTTATCGAGTACATAGTACCTAAGAAAACTGGAGGGATTAATAAATATTTTCAGAAGAACTGAGGGACAAGATTCCTTAAGGCTTTTTTCCTAAAAGTTTGAGATTTGTTGATTTTGCCGTATACATTGTGTTTTGGACTTACCCTGACATTCCTTTCAAAGTCAAACTAAAAGTTAAGTAAACGTGTGAAATACAATCTGAGAGACAGCAGTAAGGGCTTTGTTTTATCGGTTTATAATTCTAATGATATGGACTTGAAAGCCATTCTTATTCCAGCAACAAACTCTTTGTCGCAAGCATTCCTAATAATCTGAAACCTCCCCTCCAAGCACATTTCTAATATCACTTCGCTTTTACTATCTGTCATTTGAATTAACTTTATAAAACTATCACACAAAAATGGAATCTAACTTTCTTTGGAGATATGAGTTGTAGCAATTGAAACTACTGGCAAGTATCTAATGTTCTGATGTGCTTCAGTGAAATAAGGATTTTCAATCTTATTTATGGCCTAAAGCAGACTCCAACAAATATTGGAGTTTTCACAAAAGTAGAGTAAAATGGTATAACAGTATGAAGAATGACAACCATTTTCATATATTCATAAATTGCAGAGGTAAAGCTATTAGCAAGACACCTCTAAAATATCTATCCAGAAAAAGAAACATTAAACAATTTTAATGTCATCGAACCATTATAAAACTATACTACAAAATACTGCACCAAGATAACTGTAGAGAAAAATAATAAAAGATGGTCAATACAAAACTTCTTTAAATCTAAAATGCTTTTACTTCACTGAAGTTGGCTGGCATGGTGTATCTTTGCAGTTAAAATTTGTTAAGAGCTGGTTGGTCTTGAATTCTGTGACAGAAATTAAGACTTGAAAGTTATTAATAACAGGTTTGGGAAGTTTTCAAAGCAACTTTTAGAGTCTTGTTGCAATGATTTTAGGTGTTTGTGCCTCTGAATTTTATTCTGAAATATAATGACATTTTTAAAAATTCTGGTAAATAAGCTACATTGAAAACATTAATAGCAATTGTATTTTTCTTTTATTTAAAAATAATAATTCTCAGTACAAACTATAGAAGTAATGGCCAAGATGTCATTTGAGTTGTGTTCAGCATGTCCAAGATATATTCATTAAACAAATTGTTCTAAATATATATCTATATTTAAGACCACTTCTGTAATAGAGAGCCATGGTGGCCCAACGATTAAGTGCTAGACTACGAACTCGAAGGCTGGTGCACTGACTCACCCTGAAGGTGGAGGGTGGACAATCTTGGAGATCTACTCCTTTAAAGATGACAGCCTAGAGACCCTATGTGACCATTCCACTGAGTCACATAGGGTTGCTGTTTCAAAATCAATTCTCATGGAAACTAATATTTTAATATTATGAATTATAAGAAAATATGTTTAGAATCTCCAGCTAGGGTGAATAGTGTAATATTTCTCAAACATCTACATTGTTTCAAATACTTAAACACTCTAAGAAATGGAAATCAGAGGTTGAAAATGTTTGACAGAACATTTATTGAGTAAAAAGAAGCTCTTATTTATTAAAAGCCTTTATACTACTAGCATTATACCAAATAGTTTTGCACACAATGCCATATTTTTACTCCATATCACTAGTTTTTATTTATCCCGAATGCTGCATTGTTTGTTAAATGATCATCAAGACCCCATTCCCATTCATGTGTCTTTTACCTACTCATCAGAGTGATTGTTCCTATTACATTGACTTTCACTCCCACAGCCCTATTTTGCCCCCAACCATTCAATAGGGTAAAAACAAGCTTTACCTAGTGTAGGAGGTTTCTATTGCTGCCGTAACCAATTTCTACTTAGTGACTTAAACGCGTCTGGAGATCAGAAAAGGAAATGAGGATCAAGGCACTGAAACAAAAATGCTGTGAGCATGGCCACACTTTTTCGGAGACTCAGGAAAGAACACATTTCTTTGCTATTTTTAGCTTGTACAATAATATTCTTGAGCCATTTAATGCATAGTCCCTTCTCTATCTTCAAAGGCAGTATCATAGCATCTCAATTTTCATTTTACTTCTATTGTGACATTGTTTTCTATACCTCTGATCTTTTATAGGGATCATATGGATTACATTGGACTCATTAATGTAATTCAGAATGAACATCTCATCCAGTAATTCTTCTCCTACTCAGACCTGATAAGTCCCTTTGGTCACATAAGGTTATATTTAAGGGCTCTAGGAGTTAGAACATGGGTGTCTTATGGAGCTGGTTGTTCAGCCCACCGTGCATGGTGATGCTATTAGGTGCCATACGGTCAGTTCCAACCAATAGTGATGTGATGCGCAACAGAACCAACACTGCCCAGTCCGGTGCCTTCCTGACCATTGTTCCGATGCTCGGACACATTGTTTCAGCTATGGTGACAATCCATCTCTTTGAGGGCCTTCTTGTTTTCACTTCCCTTCTACTGTACCAAGCGTCAGGTCCTTCTCTCGGGACTGGTCTCTCTTAACAATATGTCCAAAGTATGTATGATGAAATCTTGAAATCCTTGCCTCTCAGGAGCACTCTGGCCATACTTCTCTCAACACAGATCGGTTTGTCCTTCTAGCAGCCTAAGCTGTCTTCAATATTCTTCCCCAGCAGCACAAATCACATGCATCCTTTCTTCTTCAGTCATCCTTATGAAAAAGTCCAACTTTTTCATGCATATGAGGCAACTGAAAATACCATGGCTTGTGTGAGGTACTTCTTAGTTCTCAAAGTAGCATCCTTGCTTTTAAAAACTCTACAAGGGTCTTATGAAGCAGATTTACCTAATGCAACATATCTTTTGATCTCTTGACTTCTGTTTCCATAAGCATTGACTGTGGAGACAAAAAAGAAAAAATGCTTGACAACATCATCCTTCTCTCTTTTTATTATAACGTTACCTCTTCATCCAGAAATTAGGATTTTTGTCTTCTTTACATTGAGTTGTAATCCACACTGAAGACTAATACACTTGATCGTCATCAGCAAGTGTTTCAAACCTTCCTCACGTTCAACAAGCAAGATTGTTTCATCTGTACATGGCAAGTTGTCAGTAAGCCTTCCTCCAATCTTGATGCCCCATTCTTCTTCACATCAGCTAGCTTCTCTTATGATTCGCTCAGCAAAAGAATCATCAAAGATGTGGAGAGGAGCCAACCCTGATGCACACCTTCCTGGATTTTCAACCATGCAATATTCCCTTGTTCTGTTCTCACCACTGCCTACTGATCCATGTGTAAGTTCCTCAGGAGAATAATGAAGTGCTCTGGATACACATTCTCAAGGTTATCCATATTATGGTCCACACAGCCTTGGCATAGTCGATAAAACACAAATATTTATCTTTTCTGGTATTTTCTCTTTTAATACAAGATCCATTGGAGATTAGCAATGATGTAGCTTGTTCCATGTCCTCTTCTGAATCTGGTCTGACCTTTTGCCAGCTCCTTGTCAATGTGCTTTTTAATCCTTGTTGGATGATCTTAAGCAAACATTTATTTGCATGTGACATCAGTGATGTTGTTCTATAGCTTGAGCATTCTGTTGGAACACCTTTATTTGGAACGGATGAATCTTTTACAGTCAGTTGGCTAGGTGGCTGTCTTTCAAATTCCCTGGCAGAGAGGAGTAAGTGGTTCCAGTTCTTCATCAGCTTGCATAAACATTTCAATTAATATTCTGTCAATTCCTGGAGCCTGGTTTTTGGCTAATGCATTCAGTCATTCAGTGCTGCATGGACTTCTTCCTACAGGACCACTGATTCCTGCTCATGTGCCACCTCCTGGAATGATGGAATGTCAAATAGTTCTTTGTGGTGCAGGGACTCTGTGTATTTGTTCCACCTTCTTTTGATGCTTCTTGCATCACTTAATATTTTGCTTACAGAATCTTTTAAGATTTCAGCTCAAGGCTTGATTTCCGCCCCCTTGAATTCTTTCAGTTTCAGATATGCTGAGCATGTTCTTCCTTTTGATTTTCTAATTCTAGGTCTTTGCACAGTTCATTAGAATATTTGGCTTTGTTGAGGGCAACTGGCATGAAGCAGTGAACTAACAGAGAGGTCTGCAGAACCAGCCCCATCCCAGCTACATGGGTCCCAGCCCAAGAAGTTTTCACTACAGACAGAGAACAGCACTGAAGATACAGCCCAAGGAGAGTGACCACATGGGAGCAAACTAACAGGGAGGGAGGGAGAGAGAGAGAGAGAACCACATTCTGGCCCACCAAACTCTGAGAGGACCATGAGACATGACGTCCCCTCGTTGACCCACAGCACTGCAAGGGGCAGCACTGGAGACACAATGCGGGAATTATACACAGTCTGACCACCACCACCCACACCTCCCACACCAGGGCAAAGCATGAATGGAGCATAGCAGAGTGCAAGGGGTGCAAAGCAATGAAGTCCCTGATGAATCCCCAAAAATAGAATTCAGATTCATTTGGCAGAGCTTGGAACCTCATCAAAGTCAATCAGAAAACATACATAAGGGTCAGTAGAAAGACCGGGTACTACGTAAAGGCCCTGCCCTCCCTTTCTTCTTTGTCTTTTTTTTTTCATGTCTATCCATATAAGATAGGCAACATAAACAATCACGAGGGGAAAACAATAGGATTGATGGTTCCAGGGGGACAGGGGAGAAGGGAAGGTGGAGGAAAGGGTGGGGGAAGCCAACAGACCTAGGGACAAGGGAACAACAAAACAACTAAAATGGATGGCAAGGATGGTATAGGATGCCTGGTGGGGTTTGATCAAGTGCAATGTAGCCAAGAGGATTATCGAGAGCCAAATGAAAGTCGAACATGATAGTGGGACAGGAGGAAATTAAAAGGAAATAGAGAAAAGAACTAGGAGTCAAAAGACATTTATAGAGGTATAAATATAGGCATGTATATATGTAAATGTATTAATATATAGAGGTAGGGATATAGGTTTATGTGCATATATCAAGTATCAAGGTAGTGGACGAACTTTGGGCCTCTACTCAAGTCCTCCCTCAATGCAAAAACACGTTGTTCTAATAGCCTGGAGCACTGTGATCCTCACCGTCCTAACACAACTGCTGAAGTCAAAATGAGTGCATAAACAAATGTGGTGAAGAAAACTGATGGTGTCTGGCTATTAGAAGATAAAGTGTCTGGGGTCTTAAAGGCTTGAAGTTAAACTAGCAACCATCTAGCGGGGAAGCAACAAAGCCCACATGGAAGAAGATCATGAGATGTCAATAGGATGAGGTATCAGCCATCAGAAGACCCCAAAATATCATATTGATGCAAATGAGGGGAGTCAGAGTGGCGACGCAAAGCCCATCTGTGGATAATTGGACATATCTTCACAGAAGGGTCACAGGAAGAGATGAGCCAGCTAGGGTGCAGTATATCACCGATTCCTCTATTCTTTAATGCTTCCTCCTCCCCCGCCCGCCCGCCCACTATCGACCCCAGTTGTACCTTGCAAATCTGGCTAGACTGGAACATGTACACTGGTACAGATACGAGTTCTCAACAAATGTAATCCAGGACATATAAATCCCTCAGGAACAAGAATGGGAGCAGCAATACCATAAAGGTAGGGGAAGGTATGGGGAAAGGGGGAGAAAGAAGGAACTGATTGCAATGATAGATGTACCCCCCCCCACCCCAGGAGATCAAAGAACAGAAACACGGGTGAAGGGTGACAGTAGATGGTATAAGGTATGAAAATAATAATTTATAATTTACCAAGGGGTGACGAGAGTGGGAGTGTGGGTGAGGGAGCATAAACAAGGAGCTGATACCAAGAGCTCAAGTAGAAATAAAATATTTTGAAAATGATGGTGGCAATTTATGTACATATGTGCTTGATACAATTGATATATGGATTGTAAATAAGAGCTGTAAGAGCCCCCAACAAAATTATTTATAAAAAAAGAATATGTGGCTTTGTTCTCTTGAGCAGCCCTTTGAAATTTTCCCTTCAGCTCTTTGAGTTTATCAGCTTTCCCTTTTGCTTTAGCTACTCTATGATTAGGAGCAATTTTCAGTCTCTTCCGACATCCACTTTGAGTTTTTATTCTTTTCTATGTTTTAAGGACCTTTTGCTTTCTTCAAGAATGATTATCTTCATTTTCTCCCAAAGCTCATCTGGTCTGCAGTCATTAGTGTTCAGAGACTCAAATCTTCAGGTGTTTTCGAATTTCTCGTGGGATAGACTCAAGGTTGTATTTTGCTTATCTTGACATTGTTTTAATTTTCTTCAGCTTTATCCTTAGCATACATATGAGCAATTGATAGTCTATTCCACAGTCAACCCCTGGTCTGTCTCTAGCTGCTGATATTGAGCTTCTCTATTCATGTCTTCCCACAGACTTTGTTGATGTTGATTTTTGTTTTCCATCTGGGTAAGTACATGTGTATAGTCACCTTTTGTGTTATTGAAAAAAGGTATTTTTGCTGACCAAGCTGGTGGTTTTACAAAATTTTTTCATTGTGAACTCCAGCTTTATTTCTATCAACAAGACCATATTTTCCAACCATGTTTTTCAAACTACATTTTGCACTACTATTCCTTTTTCTTTGTTTCCAAATTCTGCATTCTAATCACCAAGAATTATCAATCATCTTGATTACATGTTTGGCCAATTCCTGACTCAAGTTGTTGGTAGAATTCTTCAACTTCTTCCTTGATAGCTTTTTTGGGTAGGGGACAATTTGCATAACACTTGTATTGATTGGATTCCCTTGTAGGTGCACTGATACAGTCCAATTACAAACAGCATTGTACTTCACGAATGACTGTGCAATGTCCTTTTTGACAATGAGAGCACGCCATGCCTCTTGATTAGGCTACTCCAAGCATAGTAAACCATATGGTATTCTGATTCTAAATGGAAAATACCAGTCCATCGCAGCTCACTAGTGCTTGGAGTATCTATTTTTATGTGTTCAATTTCACTTTTGATGACTTCCAATTTCCTAAATTCATACTTCACACATTCCACATATAGTTTATACTTTATGTTAGATACAATAGCATAACAGAATGGCATTATAAAGTATAAACTTTACGTTTATACTTTACGTTAGATACAACAGCATAACAGAATGGCATTATAGTCACCCATTTCAAAAAAAGATGGACCTTTTTTCAATGAATATGTGACATGTAGTCAATTAATATGGCCCTTCTTGGCATAATATTTAAAGTGATATATTATGATTCTAGACTCTATGCCTATGGCTATAATGCCATTTTGGACACTGATGTTTACTATACTAATGGACAGGATTATATTGGAATTAAGAAATGAATTATTAAAGAAGTGTTGGTCGTGTAATGGTTATATGTTGGACTGTGACTGACAAGGTCCAAGGTTCTAAATCACTAACACCTCTGTGGGAGAAAGATAGGGCTTTCTACTCCCGTAAACCTTCTCAGTCTTGGAAACCTACAGGGGAAGTTCTACCCTGTCCTATAGGGTCCCTAAGAGTCTTCATTAACTCCCTGAACGTGCAAATTTTGTTAGCAGAGGGTATGAACCACATCCTGGATGAGTTGACTATTTGGTATATCTTTCATCTTAAACTACTTGGGACTAGTATGATATTAATTTTTGTAAAATAAATGATTAGCGCAAGAGCCATTGCAAACATAAATAAAGTTTTGAAAGCACTGAAATATGATAAATTATTTAAATTCCTCAAAAAACAACTCATCAAATAAACAGCACAACACACTACCAATAGATTGTTGTTGTTGGCTGCCGTCAAGTTGGTTCCTACCCGTAGAGACCTGAACAACAGGTCGAAACCCTACCTGGCCTCCTGCCACCCTCACAACTGTTCATATGCTTGGAACCTTGCTGCAGCCACTGTGTCAAGTCATATTTTCACAGCCTTCCTCTTCCCGCTGCCCCTCCACTTGACCACGCACGGAGCTCTGCTCCAGAACTGTCTTTCCTGACAGGTCCGAAGTACTCGAGAGGAAGCTTCACCATTCTTGTCTCAAGGAGCATTGGCTGTACGTCTTTCAATACAGATTTGTTTGGTTTTTTGGCAGTCCGTGGTATTTTCAATATTATTTGCTAGCACAATAATTCAAATGCATCTATTCTTCTTCAGTCTTCCTTATGCAAGGTCTAACTTTCAACTCTATATCAGGTGATTGGAAATATCAAGGCTTGGGACAGGTGCAACTATATCCTCAAAGTAACCTTCTTGCTTTTCAACACTTTAAGCAATTTTGTGAAGCAGATTTACCCAATATAATCCATAATTAATCTCTTGACTGTTTGTGTATCCAAACAGTCTGGTTGTGTATCCAAACAATATGAAATCCTTGACAACTTTTTCCTTTTCTCCGTTTAACATGATGTTAACTATTGGTGCACTTGTGAGGATTTTGGTTTTCTTTACATTGAGTTGCAATTCATATGGAAGGCTGTAATCCTTGATCTTCATAATCAAGTACTTCAAGTCCTTCTCACGTTCATCATGCAAGGTTGTGTCATATGTCTATCTTGGGCTGCTACTAAGCATTCCTCCAATCATGATGCTGCATTCTTTTTCATATAATCCATCTTCTCTGATTATTTGCTCAACATACAGATTGAACAAGTCATTGGTTTTGCAAAATTCTATCATATAATCTCCATCGTAGTTTGTATCATTATGTACATATTTTTCAATTGCTGTTCCTTCCTCTTTGTTTCAACTTTTGCATTCCATTAGCCATTAATTTTCAATGCATCTTGATTGCATGTTTGATCAATTTTGGACAGAAGTCCTAGGTAGAATTCGTCAATATTTTCATCACTAGCTTTTGTGGTTGGTGAATACATTTAATTAATAATTACATTTATTGGATTTCCATATAGATATCATCCTATCACAGACAGCATGATTGATTTTGCAATGTCCTTTTTGACAATAAAATCTATGCCAGTCTTCTTGATTGTTTTATTCCTAGAGTAGTAAAGCATATTACTTTCTGACTTAAAATTGTCAATACCAGTCCATTTCAGCTCAATAATACCTAGGATATCTATCTTTATGCAATCCATTTCATTTTCAGTAATTTCCAATGTTCTAGATTCATACTTCATACATTCCAAATTCTGATTATTAATTGATGTTTTCAGATATTTCTCCTCATTTTGAATTGTGCTCCATCAGCAAATGAAGGTCTTGAGAGCTTTATTCCCAATGTTTAATTCCATCCACGTCTTCATAGTGAACTCTGCTCTGAGAAAGCAGATCTTCCTCCGTTGTCTTTTGAGGGCCTTCCAACCTGAGAGTTACATCTTCTGGCACTCTCTCGGGCAATATTTTTCCTCTATCCATGCGTTTTTTTAATATCTGAAAATGTTTCGATGCTATCATAAAAATTTTCAGTGGCTAATTCATTCTTACTGGACAGCCTACTTCTTTTTTGTAGTCTGTTCTTAAACTGGAAGTTTTGCTGAAATCTGTTCACTTTTGGTGATGTTCCTGGTATTTGAAATACCAGTGACATAGCTTCTAACATCAAAGCAACACACACAAGCCATCACAGTATAACAAATGGACAGACAGATGGTGGATCAATGACTAGTTTCACATGAATAATTATTAATTACTTATTAATTGTTGTATGTATTAGTTGGAACACAATATACTGTAAAGTAAATATATAATTCATTTTAAATCTTATTTAATATTCATTAGAACTTAGAAGATACTAGTGACACTGAGTGTTGAGGTTGACTCAATGGCAGTGAGTTTGGTTTTGAAAATATATTAGGAATTTGGTAACCAGGTTATCAAATAATTTGGTTGGAATGGAATTTCAGTGACTATGATTTTTTCATCATTCCTCACTCTTCTCTCAATACACAACAGAATATGAAGCCCTAACACTGGAAAATGCACAACTCTTAGAAGAAATTGCCTTTTATGATTGTATGGATGAAAAATATATTACTAACAAAGTCATGACCCAAACAAATATTTCAGTTTTCCAAAAATAGAAATGTCAGGTTTTAACAGAAGGTGGTTTAAAAAGTTCATGGGGAAAATGGAATGAAAAGATAATGTAATTTTTCCTTGAACTTCTTGAAGTCCTCAGATAAAATTACTCAGAGGGTCTGAAGCATTCTACCTGGAATTCCCATTTGAAATTTGAAACGACACTGAAAATATTGAGGGGAAAAAGTTCCAAATCCCCAAATCCCCAACTTTGGAATCTAAGAAGAAACATAATTGTTTATATAATTTAAGATATTTTATTTAGACAATTACTAAAACCAATATATGCTTTATATATATATATACATATATATATGTATATATATATAATAGCTATGCTAACAGTGCTTTATTCTCTGATCCTTGACTCAGGAACAGAAAATATTATAGCTATCTCTTTTGTGTCTGTGCTATGCTTTTATTGTGGAAAGTAGAGTGTTGGGTAACAGTCAATATTTTTATATTTTCACTTTCCTAGGAAGCAATTGGCACTTAGGAGGGAGTATGGTGGAAGTAGTAAGTGCTTTCCTAGCATAAAGTATGTGCTCAAGAAGTATTTGGTGAAAAAAAAAAATAAAGGTGTTTAGTATCTTTATAAGTAAAATACTCTTGGGGTAAAAAGAAGAAGAGTTTCTAAATAACATGTGCTATTAAGAATACATACACTTTTATCCCAAGAAAATCCTACTTACAGTGGTTTAAACATAAAGATTAGATTTTCTCATCAAAAGTTTTAAAAAGACAAATTAAAGAAAGAATGGAAAGAAATCAGGAATTACCTTGCTATGCCTCTGATGTTAACAACATGATTTCGGGAGCTTTCTCTGAATATCTGACCCTTTCCTTAATGCTCATTATGCTCATGCATTTCCGCGTAGAAAATCTGCCTTAAAAAGAAGCATAAGGTAAAGGGTATGACAGTTCAGACTAGCCACATGTGACCTTTTCATTAGGAAAGCAAAAGCTTTGTCAGAAATTGCTACAAGTTGGTGGCCAATTTCTGATCCCTAGATTAAGCAAAACCCAACTGAGGGTGCTCAGTGTAAGGCATTTTATCTTTAAATAAACTTTGAATAGTTTTTAATATACAGTGTGATTTTTAAGACATAAAAAAATTGTTGTTGATCTGGAATTTATTTAACTGAATATTCTGTATGTTATCTGACATGGCTACACTAACGCGAGAGAGGTTGGGAAATCTATGAAAAAAGTAATCACTGTCTTAAACAAATCATAATCTATCATAAATCTGAAAGCATTGAACACCCAAATAAAAGTAGGATCATTTTCCAAGAAAAGGGGAGGGTGAAGGCAGTCAATGGAGATTGTCTATGCTGTGGGCTTGCAGCCTTCCATATTTCTCACCTGAGTTCTAAATATTGGCTTAAAACAGGAGTAACAATTCTGAAGACTGGGAACAAATGATTTCAATGTGCTGTCAAATACATACATCAACAATTGCCTCAGCTGTCTATGGCTGGAAAACAGTTCCAATAATCAACCTATTGACCTTCTAGTGAAAAGAGACTATATAGTTGTTGTTTTTCAAAACCATTTTATTGGGAATTAATAGAGATATCATTTCACATATTGCACAATTGCTACCACAATCAGTTTCAAAACATTCTATTCCTTCCTGAACTCCTTGACATCACTTCCCTTTGCCTCGTCCCCTCCCCCCCACCACCATGGCACCCTTATTCTGCTTGCTGTCCCTAGAGATTCATCAGTCCTGTGTTACATACACGGAAACAGAGAAAAACATCAATTGTTTTTGTGAAATAAACATATAACTATTTAACCTAATTTGAAATAGGAAAGATCTTTTCTCAAAGTAAACTAAATAGAAAGGGTAGTTGCTGTGGGGGAGGTGCCATCGAGGGGCTTCCAGCTCACTGTGAATGTAAAAACGAGAGGAGACACTACCTGGCCTGCGTCGACCTCACCATGGTTATGTGTGAGTCCATTGTTGCAGGCAGTGTGCAACCCGTCTTGTCAAGGGTCTTCCTCTGGCTCACTGCCCCTCTGCTTTATCATGCATGATGTCCTTTCCCATGGACTGGCCTCTCTTGAAACATGTCCAAAATATGTGAGACAAAGTACATGATATCAATGTCTATATGTCCCATTCCTTGACAAATTTCTCTCTACCTAGATCCATACTTCGTACATTCCAAGTCCCGTTATCAATAGATGTTGGAAGCTCTTTCTTTTCATTTGGAGTTGTGCCCCATCAGCAAATGAAGGTCCCGAAGCATTGCTTCTGAAGGGTTTACCCGTGCACGTCATACTTTGGACTCTTCTCTGCGAAGGCAGGTCTTCTTCGGTCCTATTTGGAGTGCTTTCAGACGCTCCTCTTCTGGCACGATCCTGATACTGCTCTGCGGTTATTCATGAGGTCTTCAGTATCTGACGATGCTCTGCTCCTGCTCTTAGGGTTTTCAGCGGCTAATGCCTGTGAGTGGACAGCCTATTGCTTTTTCGTTGTGTTGGTTAGTTGCTTTTTTGTAGCGCTTGCAAGGAAGCCCTGCTGAAACCTGATCATGTTGGGAGACCACGCTGGTCTTTGAAATACCAGTGACCCAGTTTTCAGCAACATAGCATTCCACAAGCCACCAGAGTAAAATAACTGCCATAAAAATTATAATTCATTCACTTAGTAATCCTTCCCTAAGGTAGCACAATTGATATCTCATAATAGCTAGATAAATTATTTATTTTCCTGCCTATATATTTGTGTATCTGATTGTAGATCAAATATATATGTATATGCATATGGGTAATAATGCATTTAGTTTAATTGTGCTTAATTGCCTATAATACTTTTTCTATATAATTACATATTTTGAGTAGGTTAATGAAATTATTTACCTATAACATCTAATAGATTTTAATAATTTATCCATTTTATATGCTTAATTGCATGATGATTAAATATATCTAGCATATGCAGTATATGTATGCAAATATACTTTTATATATACCAATTTCAATGAGAATCATATATAGCTGTTTATATTTTAGATATGTAAATATATGAATATATTATATGTTAGTATTCTGTAAAACTAGTTGCTCTGGTGATTTTGTAATAGCTATAAAGAGGTTCCTTGGCTCTTGTTACATTCCCCCTTCATACCTGACAAGGTGCTTCCAGGCCAGGCCGCCTGGCATCATGCACTGCCTTTCTCTTCTTTTACTGTTAACTACAGATTCAGTGTTTGCAAAGTGGCCATCTTTTATACTTTTCCACACTCAACGGATTTCAGGAGACCAAATAAAATATACATTAAAGGTTATTTCTGAACTGTTTTAAATATAGATTTGAAAGCTCTAATATTTGCATATGTGAAAAATGTCATAAAATGTAACACTCGGTGTGGTATTTTTAAATGTTCTAAAGTACAAAACTTATAAATACATTTATGTCCGACCAGGTGGTGAGAAGAGGCAGAGCTTGGAACTGCATAGTGCATTTCGCTATGAAGCAAAATTCAGGACAAGTACTCACTGGGCATATGTACAGGAAGCTCAGTAGCATTTACAATTTGCTTTGTGAATGATGGGACTGAGATTATGAAATAGAGTTCATTAATCTCCATATAGGCACAGGTATCATAGGCAGAAACTCCAATGTCAGAAAAGGTCAGTTTTCTAAGATATAACACATGGTCAGCGCATCAGTTTAGAATGACGACATGGGGGAAAAGTAATCAGGGGTGGGCTAGTTGGGGCCACTTGATTAATTCCCATGACTTTCAAAATGTTTATAGTCCATATTCTGCTAACCAAGTCTCATTGTTGGAGCCAGGGTAACTTATTTAGGAATGAATGTCAAATGATGAAAAGCCGCAGGGAGATGAGACCACAGCTGGACCTGGGAGACAAGTCAGCGTAACTTCAGCCACTAAACAGACAATGACCTCGGAATCGGAGAGGTGCTTTGTTTTTGTCTTAGCATAGACAGCAAAAGTGAGATAAGCAGGGGATCTCCTCCCTGCCTTCTAATTCTCAGAGGAAATCTCCAGACTGGAAGGACCAGATGATATGCAGCTCAGGTGGCAGGTCACTCCACTCCGGAAGAGTTAACTTTAAACTACAATTTTTCAGTTTGAGACCTGCAGCTCTCTATAAAATGAGTTGAAGGGTAAAGTCCTACACCCAACTCATACTAGGGAGATGGAGGAGAAGCAACCTTATTGCAGCTTTTCACCAGTCCAGGAATCCTCCCTTGTTCTAGAGAACTCAAGGAGTATTCCGCAGAGATGTTTGTCAGACTGCCATCAAATCTTGCCGGCCTACATGGGCAGTGAAGACAAACATAAGGTTACTTGGACACCAACAGGCAGTTGTTCTATTAAGCAGAAGGGTTCTTTTAGGAGATTTAAGGCACTAAAAAGTCCTTAATGAATGGCTCCTAGACCTGAACCCTAGTTGTCTGAACTAGTGGTTTTTTTAAGGAATCACAATATGTGCATGTGTCTTGACAAATGAGTTAAGAATGCATAGAAAGAATAAATGTTTAAAAATATGTTTAATAAAATGAAAGTAGCCTCTAAGCTATTATGTATTAACCAGACCCTTCTGACCTTAAGTTACAATTAATTTTCAAATGGGTTAATAGTTTAATCTACTTTTTTATTCCCCCTGCCTCCTGATGAAAATATTATACCAGTAAGATATGTGAATTTACATGCATAGCCTAAATTCCCAAAGTGTATGAAAGTCCTTGTGTTCCTTAAAATGTTTCTATCACTGCTTAAATGCTCATGACTCTTGATTTCATGCAAGAATTTTTACATGATTAAATAAGGCTTCCTATGTAGATTGAGATCATTCCTACAACTTCCAATTTACCTGTATTCACAAACGTGTTTGTTTAGTTTTGACTCTACTGACAATGTGCAAATAAACAACTTTATTGTTGTTGTTGTTGTTAGATGCCATGAGGTGGGTTCTGACTCATAACGAGCTATATCTACAACAGAATGAAATGTGGCCAGAACCAGCACCTTTTGAACCCATTATGTCATACTTGCATCACTGGGTCAATCCATCTTGCAGAGTGTCTAATGACACTTAACCAAGCATGATGTGCTTTTCCAGGGACTTGTCTCTCTAGAGAACATGTCCAAAGGACACGAGACAAAGTCTGAGCACCTGCACTTCTAAGGAGCATTCTAATTGTGCTTCTTCTAAGACAGATTGATTAGATTTTGGAAGGAATTACAGTATTTTTAATATTCTTCTCCAACACCGTAATTCAAATGCATCATTTTTATGTGGTCTTTTTAAATCCATTGTCCAACTTTTGCATGCATATGAAGCCATTAAACATACCATGGCTTCGGGTTATTCCCTCTGACCGTAATTAAGGGATAAAAATAACCTGGTTACCAGACAGAGTATTATAGAGACAAGTATAGTAGATGAAAAATGAAAAAAGTCTAATTGATGGTTAAAACGTTGTCATTTGTTCTCCCTTGATGCACTTTGAGCTTGATCTGGTTTTTAATACTTTCTGTTTGTTTCCAAATTGGGATTTATGTCTGTGGCAGTTACATAATCTCCTGTCAACTTGTGAAGGGGTGGAGTCTAGCCTGTCAATCAGGTCACAGCTTGATGACCTCATTTGGAGGTGCAATGAAGATAAATATCTTACTGGTGGCCACACCCACACCCTCTGCTTCGTCTCCCTGTGGGACGTTCCTGATGACAAGCCTGATGGAGCTATGCTGATGCAGCTAGAGCCCTGGATCTGGAGGAGCCACATGGAAACCCACACCAGTGCTGAGATGTTTCTATCACACTGGATCCACGAGACTTTCCACTCACTGGCCTGTGATCTTCCTGCATTTGGCAGCATTGCATGTGTTGCATGAGTCTAAAGAGGAATTTCTAGACTGGTATTGGACATATGGTATAATATAGGGCTTATGGACTGGGCTGGGGTGTTTCTTAGTATACAATTACTTTTTGATATAAAGTTCTCTCTTATACAAATATGCATGCCTATGAATTTCTCTAGTCAACCCAGACTAACACAATATCTGTTTTATTTTGTTGTTGGTGGTGGCCTTCTTGACTCTCTGTTACATATTTTTCTGATTCGGGGTCTTTGAAACCAGGAAGGGTGACTATATAAAGACAATAACTAAATTAAGGGTTCCTGGAGGGTATGGCAATGGAGGTGAGAGCGGGGTAGCAGGGAGCTACTTTCAAGGAGTATAAGAAATAAGAAAACATTTTGAAACAAGACTGCTTGATATGACTGAACTATTAAATTGTATGATGTCTGAATTATGTTCTAATAGAATGGTTAAAAAATAGAAAATGTCATAGCTTGGGTCAGGTGCATCTTAGTCTTCAAATGCCTTTGACCATTACATAGGATCTTCTGAAGAGGATATACATGTTGATTAAGCCTCTGGTGAATCTCCTCTGACCATGCACTAGGGATGTGAATAGCCTTGGTAACAGGTGAAATGCTTTGGAAAGTGGATTGTTGCCAATGAAGTTAAGTTAAAATTTGATCGAACTTAAAATCCATTTAATTTTGTTCAAGGTTTTAATATTTTCTGCTTTTTTTAATGGATAGTTTTATTTGCTTTACTTTGTTATTATTGTTGGTTGTGTTTGTTTACTTGCTTTTGTTTTGTTTTTCAATGTTTTTCTGTATATAAAATCCAGGATAGGTAAATGTCTAGGGACAATCACTGGATTAATGGTTCCTTGGGGGTATGGCAGAGGAGGTTTGGGGAAATGGGAAACTAATAATGATGAGTACATGGAAGAGTAAAACGTTCTAAAACTAACTGTGGTGATGCCCTTCTTGATGTGAACTAGTGTGCAAATCTTCTTGATGTGACTGAACTTCGAATTTTATGATTTGTGAATTATACGCCAGTAAAACAATTGGGAAATAAAGAGTTCTTGAGTAGCAGATTTCCCCAGTGCCCATGTCATTTCATTTCTGGACTTCTGCTGCCACTGTGCATACTGGGGGAAGCCAAAAGGTGTTGCTGCAGGGCTCCGGTTCATATTTACACCTATTGATTGTTGACAATGGTGTTTGAGCCTGCCTTCGTGATCAGAGACAAATTATCTCAGCAATACAATTGTTTTGGTCTTGGAAGGTGCTTTTCAAAAATGACCCATCCGAAGAGAGGGTTCCAAGGGGATCTGCAAGGCAGATACATTTAAGGCAATTGGCCTCAGAAAGTTATGGTGACTTTATTGTGATTCCCAAGGGTACTCTTGATTGAATACCCCAAGGGACACAGCATGATCAGAGGAGCTTATTAGGAATAATCTTCAAGAAAATTGAAAGCTGCGGTGATGAAGAAAACCTTGGGAAATTTTCACCCAGGAATTTTTTATCCCTTCATTAAACTGTTTGATAACTAGTTTCTTCGCATTCCTCCATTGTGGATAGAAGGAAATCACCAAAGATAGTGTATACCTCACAAACGTATCCACAGCCGTCTGAAATCCAGATCCTCATAATTCATGCTCTGATACTATTCCCTCATTCAGCTTCAGAAGATATGATTTACAATTCTTCGGTCTCTGATGTGGGTGTGCTTCTTCCATGAGGACTTAGTTGACATCTCTCTTAGATGGCTGCTTCTTTGGAAGACCCTAGGTGCTATTTTATCTGATAACCAGGTACTATCTGATTTCTTCTACACACTTTCTTATAGCAGCCATAAATTTCATGTTGCTTTCCTGAGGGCAAAAATACTTATAATTTTAATGAAGAAAATGAAATAGGCAATGTAATGGAAGAGTAGTGGGTATTTTCTTTTGTTTTGGTTTTAATTCTAGCATTGTTGGATGTCTTTGGGTGACATAAACAAGTCGTAAACTTGGCTGTTGCCAGAAGAGTTGGAAGTTTCATCCAGACACACCTAATAAGCAAGGGCTAGCAATATCATTCTGAAAAAAAATTAGCCACTGAAAACCTGGTGGAGCAAAGTTCTATTCCATCACATGTAGGGTTGCCAGGAATCTACTAGACAGCAACTGTTTAGACTGACTGTGTCGAGATCATCACACTTTTCATCATCAAATCCTAATTTCCTTTGGAGGAAGTAGAATAAAAACGAAGTCAGCTAAATTTCAGTTGTCACAGTTTCTTATTTAAATTTTCCTATTCAGTGTATCCCAAATTTCTTTTAAGAAATATCAGAAGCAACAAAGCCCACATGGAAGAAGCACACCAGCCTGTGCGATCACGAGTTGTCAAAGGGATCAGGTATCAGGCATCATCAGAACAAAAAATCT
>NW_022107432.1:6136788-6138961 GCF_000313985.2 Echinops telfairi | reverse complement strand
AGCTGATGCCAGGGGCTTAAGTGGAGAGCAAATGTTTTGAGAATGATGAGGGCAATGAATGAACAAATGTGCTTTACACAATTAATGTATGTATGGATTGTGATAAGAGTTGTATGAGCCCCTAATAAAACGATTAAAATTAATTAATTATTTTTAAAAAGAATACATGATTTTAATACCAAAGTTAATAATTGCAATAAATACAAAATTTACCTTGGAAAAAAAGGAACTATCACTGGGGTATTGATTGTAAGAAAGCTTACAAAAGACTAATTCTATCTGTTGAATAAAAATAATCTTAATTTATATACTTTTAATATTTATTTAACATTTATTTCATTTTGTATCCTTACAGAATAAGAATGGTCATTTGTTAGCCTTGTAACTTCCAATAGTTTTCCAGATTCAGTTCAAAGTCCATTTTACAAGAAGACTTAACTCACTTTGGTTTTGTTTGGATCTTAAGCTCCCATTACATCCCTCTTCTGGCTTTACTCATCTCTGTAGACGCTGAACAGTACATTCTCTGAAGGAGTTACAGGAGTGACTAACTTCGTTTAAGGATATTTGGAAACCTGAATCATTGGCCAAATGGCAATTTGGGTGTTAGTCATGCTATTGTGGTTATCAGTGAAATAGTAAACTTTAAAGCTAAAAGTGGAAGAAAGTGTGTGTGAGAGACAAATGATTATTCATCCTAATTAGAAATCGAAGTGGAAACTCAAAAGAGGTAAAATATTGCTCACCTGCATAAGACATATATTTTTAAAATGCAGTCTAGAAATAGGTTTGCTTTTCCTAAAAGTCTAATATATTTCTTCGTATAATGAAAAGTATGTAACTAACTATATTTTCTCCCACCCCCACCCCCGTTTGACTTTTTGGGATATTAGTTACAAATTTCCATCCCAATTACATCAACCACTTTGGATCTTATTGCTGCTTATCTATGTCCTTTTTTCCCCTTGGCCAATTTCTTATATTCTTGTTTATATATTCCCATATCTGGCTATTATATTAGTTTTAATATTTTATTGGTTGAGTTATCATAGGCTTCTCTAATTGCATTGTGTATCCACTCAAAGCACACAAGAGCAAACAAAGAGGGAAAGAGAGAGTGGAACACATCCTGGCCCACCAAACCCTGAGGACCATGTTCCTGCTCAGAGCACCCAATGCACAGAGAGGACAAATAGGGCCGGCCCCACCAGGAGACACAGACAAGAGTTCCTTCACTGACCTATGGCACTATGGGGGACAACACTGGAGACAGTCCAGAATTGTGCTCAATCTGACTCCAACACACAGGGAGAAACACTCAGTGTGTGCAACAGAGCAGCAAGGGGAGCAAAGCAATGAAGTCTCTGAGGGAATACCAAAAATAGACTTTGGAGCCAGGGCATGGCACCCCATCAGACTCAACTGGAAAAACACTCCTAAAGGTGAACAAACAGACCTAGAAATACTTACATTTTCTTTTTTTCGGTCATTGATTGTTGTTGTTGTGTTTGGATTTGTGGTTTTCTTTTGTTGTTTTGTTTCACTCTGTCTTGTTTTTGTGCTTATTATTGTCTCCATATGTCTATCTAGATAAGATATTTGGGATAAACAATCCAGAGGATAAAACAATGGGACTGACTGTTCCAGGGGGGGAAACAGGAGAAGGGAGGCAGGAAAGGAAGTAGGTTTTAACAAACCCAGGGTCAAAGGAACAACAAGTGATCTAAAATTGATGGCAAGGAGGGCATAGGATTCTGGTGGGGTTTGATCAAAGGCAATGTAACTGAGAGGAATTACTGAAACCCGAATGAAGGCTGAACATGATAGTGGGACAAGAGGAAAGTAAAAGGAAATATGGGAAAGAACTAGGAGGCAAAGGGCATTTGTAGAGTTCTAAATACAGGCATGCACATATATAAATATATTTATATATAACGATAGGAAAATAGATCTATGTACATATATTTATATATTAAGCATCAAGGTAGCAGATGGACATTGGGCCTCTACTCTCAAGTACTCCCTCAATGCCAGAACACTTTGTCCTAATACCCTGGCATTCTGTGATGCTCACTTTCCCGACACAATCACTGAAGACAAAATGCGTGCATAGCAAATGTGTGAAGAAAGCTGACAGTACCTGGCTATTAAAGACATAGCATTTGGGGTCTTA
>NW_022107432.1:6073227-6136131 GCF_000313985.2 Echinops telfairi | reverse complement strand
AAGTAGAAAGAAAATGTTTTGAAAATGTTGATGATGACAACAAATGTACAAATATGCTTGACACAATGGATGCATGTTTGGATTGTGATAAGAGTTGTATGAGCCCCCAATAAAATGATTTAAATAAAAAGCTACTTGCTTAAGACTGTTCTGAGTGCATTAACTGGTCTATCCCTAAACCTCATAAATCTGAGGGGGAAAAATTCTTCCAGGTTTAATTTTTTTCCCCTCCTAAATGTATCTCTAAGAAGCAGTGAAATAATTTTTAATATTTCTAGCAATGTTTACTTATCCCAGTGAACTGCTTTAGTACTATAGAATTTTATTTTCTTGTGTTTGAAGACCCTTTTTAAAAACCAAGTCTATTTTAAATGTTTAAAGTAAGTTAGACTTCCAATGACCTCTTTCATTTACTTCATCAGACTTATGATTTTTTATTTCAGAGTTTGATTACAGACATGCCCATAATTTATGTTTCTCATTCTTTTCCTTTAAAAAAAATCATTTCATGGGGGCTCTTGCGACTCTGATCACATTCCATACATCAGTTGGATCAAGCATATTTGTACATATGGTGGCGTCATAATTTTCTAAACATTTACTTTCTATTGAGTTCTTGATATCAGCTCCTCTTTTTCCACTTCCTCCCCTCTCCCACCCTCGTGACACCCTTGATAAATTATAAATGATTATTGTTTTTACATATTACACCTACTGCTGTCTCCCTTCCACCAAGGTTTCTCTTGTTCGTCCCCCTGGGGTGGATTCTGTGTCAATTATGATTGGTTCCCTCTTCCTCCCCTTCTCTCCCCACTTTCCCCCTCCCTTCCTGCATCTTAATAGAGATACCTCATTTCTGTTCCTGAGGGGTTTATTTCACCCGGATTCCATATGTCATGAGCTCTTATCTGTACCAGTGTACATGCTCTAGTCTAGTCAGACCAGAAAGGCAAGATTGGGTCATGATAGTGGGGGGTGAGAAAGCCTCAAAGAACCAGAGGAATATTGTGTGTTTCATTGGTGCTCTACTTCACCTGATTGACTCATCCCTTCTTTTGACCCTTCTGTGAGTGGATGTCTTATTGTCTACAGATGGATTTTAAGTCTCTGCCCCGACTCCCCTCATTCTCTACAATATGTTTTCTTGTTGTTGTTTTGGGTCTTCTGGTGCCTGTTGCCTGATCCCATCGACAGCTCATGATCACACAGGCTGATGTGCTTCTTCTAGATGGCACTTGCATAACTTCGAGCCTTTAATACCCTAGACGCTATATCTTTTGAGAGCCAGGCACCATCAGCTTTCTTCACCACATTTGCTTAGGCACCCATTTTGTCTTCAGGGATTGTGTCAGGATGGTGAGCATCACTGAATGCCAGGTTGTTACAATAACGTGTTCCTGTGTTGAGGGAGCCCTTCAGCAGAGGCTCAAAGTCGATCCACCTCTTCAATGCATTGCCATATAAATATATTGACATAGCCAAATACCTCTATTTTTATGAATTAATATATTTACATATGTACACACCTATGTTTATACCTCTATCCATAGCTTTGCTTCCCTGATCTCCTCTGTGTCATTTTCCCTTCCTCCTGACCCACCAACATGCTCACCTTTCTCCTGCTTCGTAGTAATTCCTCTCAGCTCGATTGCTGTTGCTCCATCACCGGAATCCCAACGTCCTTCTCCTTGCTGCTTTTAATTCCCTAGTTCAATGGTTCTCAACCTTCTTGATGCAGCGATACTTTAATACAGTTCCTCATGTTGTGGTGACTCTCAATCATAAAATTACTCCAAAGGGGTCGTGACCCACAGGTTAAGAACCACTGCGCCCAGTTGTTCCCTTGTCTATGGCATTGTTTGCTCACCACTCCTTTTCCCTGCCTCCTCCTTCCCCCAGGTCCCTCTGGAACCATCTTCCTGTTTATTTCTCCTCAGGCTTGCTTCCCATGCCTATTTTATATTGGTAGGCAAATAACGCAGGCAAAACCAAAGGAAAACAAAAGAATGAATAAAAAGAGAAAAAATATAAAGAAAAAAACTAGCCAAAAAATAAAGAAAGAAAAACAAAAGTGCATACATAATTCTGGGTCTGTCTGTTGACCTTTATGACTATCTCCCCACTGGTCCTGTGGGATTCCAGGACTTCCCCTCCTAGCCTGAAGTCTATTTTGGGGGCTCCTTGGATTTTTTGTGGCTGGCTTTGCACCTGTTGCTAATCTGTTATGTTCCCTTCTTGGTTCGCCCTATCATGGGGGTGGTCAGACCAGACACACTCCCACCACGTATCCCAGGATAGTCCTCTTTCACAGTTTGCTCGACAGTGCTCGGGGACATCATGTCTCGAACTGTTGTCAGCCCTACAGTCCTCTCTGTGCCTTAGCAGCTCTGTGCAGGGACATCATCCTCAGGGCTTGGTGTGCCAGGATGGGGCCAATCCCTCACTCTCTCTTTTTCCATCTGGGTTTCTTCTGTATGGGTATGGCAGGCTGGCCCCTCTCCCCAACATGTAGGTTTAGTGTTTTCCTCTGTATCCCGTACTTCTGGTGGGGATGGGGAGTCAGTTTGGTCTGATTGGGGCCGGTCAGTAGACCTCTCTGTTCATGAGTTGCTCCATGTGGTTAGGTTCCCCTTGAAATTTGGCATGCTGTGGTGGGGTCTGCACTCACACTCACACTCGCACTCCCATTTTTACCCTCCCTCTGGGTAGATTAGTCCCCCACCATCGTTTCCCTCTTTCTTTTTTTTTTCCTCACTCCCCACTCTTTTTCCCCTTCTTTGTGTTGGAATGACACGTACATGTTTCCCTCTTAACTGATTTCAAGACCAGATTGTTATTCAGGCTCCCCCGTACTATAGGAAGATCATGGAGAGAAATGGATATAGCGCATTAACAAAACCAAGTCAAAAGAAGTGTTTACTTCTTCAAAGTTATAAGACTGAAGAAGAATACAATGTAGAGAGAGGGGGAAAAAAAACATGGTACAAATTCAAATTAAGGATAATAACTGCTAACTTTTCTTTGTTCTGTTTTTTAAATAATTATATGAGTAGTTTTGATATATGTGTGAGGTAGTTAGTTTATTGTGCCAACCTGGCCAATAAACACATTTCGGGTTAATTGAAGGGCGCAGGGATAAATGGCTCAGTGAGCCTCGCCTTTCTAGTTTTCTGGTCTCTTGTTTTCTGATGGTCGGACCAGGGTGTAACTGTCTTAGCCAGTTCCCTGCTTCAGCTGACAAAGCTGACTTCCTGCACGATATCCCTAAGGAGAAGCCACGTGGA
This sequence comes from Echinops telfairi, assembly GCF_000313985.2. NCBI lineage: Eukaryota > Metazoa > Chordata > Mammalia > Afrosoricida > Tenrecidae > Echinops > Echinops telfairi. The sequence goes on along the minus strand of NW_022107432.1, from coordinate 6,132,847 downwards.
CCTAACCTGATGCAGCCCTGGGTGCTGGAGCAGCCGTGTGGAGATCCCTGCCAGTGCTGAGATGCTTACACGTTCACTGACCCAGCTTTCCTTCTGTAGTCGGCATCATTGCATCTGTTTTGTGAGATGGAGGAGGACTTTGTGGACTGGTGTTGGACTTATGGGTTAATGGGTTAATGTTGGACTTGTGGGCTTGGGCCGCACTAGGTTGGGATGTTCTCTTGATGCACACTTAACCTTTATATAAAACTCTCTCTTATACATGAGTTGCTGTGGATTTGTTTCTCTAAAATATCCAGACAAACACAATGTGTATATATAATATATTTTACAAAATAATAAACTGTATGTACTCTTAGATAACTTATATATTGACTAAATAATGTCATTAATGTTTGTGTTATCAACTATTTTTAAAAATCATGTAATAGCTTCAAAATTCCATTCATTTTGCATCGGTATTATTTCATTTAATTTTCTAATGTTAGAAGCTTGGTTCTTTTCTATATTTTCATTTCTAAAGAAAATCATTGTGGCAGAACCTTAACTGTAAATCATGAGAACAAAGGAAATCATCAGTGGCAATAGCTAACGTGAGTCTCGCCTCCAGCGGCGGTGCTTTGCCTCTTCTGGACTCCTCTACCCCACCCGCATGCCTCCAGCTGCTGTCATCTCGGAACCTCAAACCCTACCTGCCTTCTCTTTCTGCCTATGGCGGCGCAAGGGCCCTTTTACCGCTTTCAAGACCATGATCAGGGTTGTTTCTTGCCCAATTATAGATTTTAAAGGCATACACAAAAGTGTTTAATATTACCATCTTCTCCCGAGAGTGAAATCCTGTAAGGGAATCGTAATTGTCCTGGGTGCTTCCCAGAATTGGAATAGCAGGTAAAAGTGATCCTTTTATATTAATCATCAAACTTCTATAGAGCTAGTTAAATTTCCTAGTCTAAAATGTAGAAAGCATTTCATGTTCTTCTTTGACCTTTCAGGTTTCAGAATTGAGCTGTTCAAGGTGCATTACCACTGACAATTCCGGCAGCCTCCAGGCACGGGCTCAATACATTCAGAGTCACTATGGGAGCTCTGCCTCCTCAAATTCTCAAGAATTGTTTAAGGTTAACAACAACAAACCAGAACTCGCTCTAACCCAAACTCTCCTCCCTTGTGTTTACAGATATTTGAGTTTCATTGTGAATTTATCTTGGTTAATAAAAGCAAGAATTTGTTTTCTCATAGCTTTTATTATAAAATGGGGGAATGCCATGTAAACAGGAAACTTGAAAGAACTTTCTAGGACTTCTGCCCACTGTATGAAGTGGTCTCAAAATTCTTAGTAATTTTATATATTAATGGCCATTCAGTTGTAACAATTACATCTCCTCCAAAGACCACCAAACTCACTGCCATCTAGTTGATGCCAACTTGTAGGTCAGCAGTTCTAAACTACCAACTGCTCCTCTAGAGAAAGACAAGGCTTTCTACTTCCATAAAGTTCCAGTCTCGGAAACCCACAGGGGCCATTCTACCCTGGCCTATAGGGTCGCTATGAGACAATCCTTAGTCAAAAGAAAAATGCTAACACTTCCAATATTACTAATGCAAGAATGAAAGTTTTCTCACAAGTTTTTTAAAAATCTAGCCATTGGAAAAAATAAAGGTTTTTAGATTAAAAAGTAATAATAAATACTAAAAAAAACCCTGCTGATCTATAATCTAATTGAGGATGAAGTGATTCTAGAGAGAATACATGAACTTTATTTTTTATTATTTTTTAATATGTAAAGAGACACTATTTCTTGAGGTCCTTCCCAATTTTGATTGACATTAGAGTCACACTGTCAGCAACTAACCCCACCTATTTACAAAAGCCCCTGCCCCAGAGTACAAAACCTTCAACATAGCAAGGATCGCTAATCAGGAATAAACATTTATTCATTTCCACCTGTTATGATATATTTTGGTCTTATCGAAGACTTACATAATTTTTCCTGTTTTGATATATGTCAATCTATTGGTAAAAGTTCTTTTAACCATGTCAAATTGCCATTTAAAATGTAATGACAAAGAGGAAATATTTTTGAATCTCTTGTCCCTCTTTTAATGAAGCCTTTCAATGTACACAAGTGTTTCATTTTTCATAGGTCCCATCTATCTATTTATCTTCCATGGAGTGTGTTTCCTTTGCTATTTCTGATAGCCCCTGCACTAGGCTCCCAGCTTTGTCACTATTTTCTCACTGATGATCCTGATAGCTTTGGGTTTTACATTTCAGTCTTTGATCCACCTTGAGTTTGTTTTAGTGTATGAGACTGGCTTATTCTTCTGCAAGTGGATATCCAGCTTCTCCACCATTTATTGAAGACAGTGTGGCTATTGTGAATGGTACTGATTCCTCGATATCTTTTTCAGTATTCCCAATACTGATAAATAGGCATCCAATTGATTTTTGCTTGTTAATCTTGAATCTTGCTATTCTACTAAGCTCCTCTATTGTTTCCAGCAATCCTATTGTGGACCTCTTAGGATTCTCAATATATAAAATTATATCTTTTTCAAATAGTGTAAGTTTCACTTCTTCTTTACCCAATTGTACACCCGATATCTTGCCATTGTCTTATGGTATTGGCTAGGACTTCCAGCACAAAGGTGAATATAAGTGGGGGTTAAGGACATTCTTGTCGGTTCCCTTATTCCGTGAAAATGCTTTCAGCTTTTTTCCATTGAGTGTAATATTGGCTATTGGTTTTTCTTATATAGCTCTTATTATATTTAGGATTTTCTCTTCTAATCTTATCTTCTTGAGAGTCTTCATTAGGAATGGGTGTTGGGTGTTATCAAATGCTTTTTCTGCATCAAATGATATGATCCTATGGCTCTTGTCCTTTTTCTTGCTGATGTGATGGATTATGTTAATTGTTTTTCAAATGTTGAACCATCCCTGCAACCCTGGTGTAAATCCCACTTGATCTGATGCATTGTTTTTTGATATGTTGTTGGATTCTATTGGCCAAGGTCTTGTTGAGGATTTTTTCTTCTACGTTTATGAGAGCTATTGGTCTGTAATTCTCTATCCTGTGGCTCTTTGCCAGGTTTTGGGATTATGGCCATGCTGGCTTCAGAGAATGAGTTTGGGGTTTGTTGGTCCTTTCTATGTTCTGGGAGAGTTTGTGTAATCTTGGTGTCAACTCTTCTCTGAATGCTTTGTAGAATTCCCCTGTGAAGTCATACTGGCCTGGGGAAGCCTTCCTGTTAGTATAATCATTTCTAATGAGTTGGCGAAGAGGGTTATGGGATTTTACTTGGTAATGTGTAGGAGGGTGTGTGCTACTGAGGTGGTGGAAACCGTTTCGGAGGTTATGGTGGTTGGGGTCAGGGAGAAGTATATTGCATCTACCAGCATCCCTTTTCAACCATGTAAATGATGTAGGCAGAGTGCAGTCCTTCCATCACTGTGCTTATTACAGTTTATTCCTGCTCAACTCAGAAGCACCCACTCCTTACACATGGCCCTAGGTTGGAAGTGGGCTATTATGGTGGGTGCCCAGGGAAGAGGGGCTTCCAATAAGAGGGCACTCTGGCTAAGGGCGGTGGGCTCCTGTCATGCAGGCTACCTAGCCTGAGGAGGGAAAGCCTCTGAGAAACCCTAAAATGCCAAGGCTGCATTCCAGTTCCTTTGGCAGAGCAAAAGTTCTGTGTGTCCTTCCTCAAAAGAAAATCAGAGGAAATTTAATAACCTCCTGGAGCCTGCTGTGTGGAGGGTTCCAGCCCCACCTCTGTCTCCCTAGTGTTGGATCCCTCTCCAACTAACTGGGGCCATAGGCAAAGCCCAGGTGGCCCTTGCCACCAGGGGAGGGAACTGGGCCTCAGCCAGGGATTCTCCCTATTGGAAAATCTACTTCACGGGCTGCCACAGGTTTCAATATCCAGGGCCTCCTGTCGTCTGTGTGGATGTCTGTGGGATGATCCTGAGGGTACACTGCCCTAGGCCACCTCTCCACATTGGCAAGCCACCAAAGGGAAATGGAGGGGAAAGAGGCCAAGAGTTGCTGCCCCATAGAAAAGGAGGCAAAGCAGGGGCGGGTGCTGAGAAAGTGAGCGTGACAAGCATATCTGGGCTCTCTGTGGAAGAACCAACCCCGTCTCACATCCTGGTCCCCTCCTTGGCCTCCTCACTCATAAATCTGACGATCACAAAGCGAGGTCTTCAGGTAGGCAATCCGAAATCGGTGTTATCTTCCAGGAGATCCTCTGCTTCAATATACTGATGATTTTTCTGTTTGAACAACCACCAAGCTAGTCTGACCTGACAGAATACTGTTTGCATCAAGTCTATTTCAGCTTATAGTGACCCTAAAGGATAGAGTTGGGCTTTTGAGACTGCAACATGCTATGAGAGTAGACCGTTCCCTGTATCTTACCACGAGTGAGGGGTAGGTTAAGCAATGGGCTGATAAATGGTGGTGGACAGTCCACTGCTTAACTCACCACCCCAGCAGGCTTCTTTCTGAGCACAGTGCAGGGGCATGTGAACCACTTAACCTTGTTCTTCTGGCCAAAGTCTCCAGCTCTGACCAAACAATCCTTTCCTGCAGGAATCTAGTAATAATGTGGGGAAGACACTGATAGGATTCATCTGTAAGTAATTATGAACAGTAATCCCTATAGTACTATATGCTAAATATAAAATAGGTCCTCTGTGAAGTACAAGGAGGGATCTCATTACCTGCATGAGCCAGGAGTGGAGTATAGCCTCTCGACCTCAGATTTCTGTGCATTGAACATCCTGGATCCAGAAGACAGTTTTCATAGCAGGAAAGAGGCAGTTGTAGGAAGACAAGAGGTCAGAGCATGGACGAGAACAATAGACTCCCCAGGCCATGAAGCAAGTAAAGTGAGTACTTTTGTGCAGGAGGCTGGCCTGTGGAGTGGGGTGCCTCTAGACACTTGATTCAGGAAGGTGGATTAACTGACCCACAGAGTTTAAGAAGAGTGACTTTGTCGAGGCTTTACGCTGATCAGTATGTCCTTTTTGGCATTTATTAGCCGACCTGAAAGAACTTTGTAACATGTTCTGATAAACAATTTAACTCTGAGCATTTTCACCGGCATCACAACTTGTTAACTTCCTTAATAAACCCTTAAACTTAAAACGCATCAATGAATTCTCTGTAGCCACTGCAATGGTGACCAGTACCTAGGGAGGTGAACCCGAGAACCGACTCAATGACGCCTAACAGCGGCGGCACTGGCCATTTTGAATCAGGCTGTCCTGTGGTTTACTATTCATGGAATGACAAGTTAAACAGACATAGTGACGATTTCAAACAGGATATTTCAAAGTCTATCTTGAAGTGCAATGCTGTCTGTGATAGAATGGCTATCAGCATACAAGGAAACTCGGCCTATGAGCCTATTATTCAAATGTACACACCAACCACTAAAGCTAGTGATGAAGAAATTAGACAGTTACGTAAAATTCTTGTTTGAAATTGATTCAACATGCATTCAAGATGGATTGATAATTATTGGCAATTGAAATGCAAAAGTTTGAAACAAAGAGGAAAGAATAATAGTTGGAAAATATGATCCTAGTGAAATAAATGAAGGTGGATATCACATGATAGAATTTTGGAAGACCAATTATGCCTTTATCACAAATACCATTTTTCAACATTACAATCTTCAACTACTCAGATGGACATTTCCAGATGGAATACACAGGAATCAATTTGACTATATTTGAGGGAAGAGATAATGAAAAAGATCAATGTCATCAGTCAAAATGAGTCCAAGGCTGACTGTAGAACAGATCATCAATTGCTCACCTGTAAGTTGAAGTTGAAACGGAAGATTATTAAAGCAAATCTATGAGAACCACAATATTACCTTCAGTGTTTCTCAACTAAATTTGAGAACATCTCAAGTACTGATTTGATTCATTCAACATCCTGACAGAAAACCTGATGATCTGTTGGATGACAGCAAGTGAAACACACATAACGAACAAAGTCATTAAAAAAATGGAGAGAAAGAAAAAAGCGGATGTCAGAAGAGACTCAGAAACTTATTCTTGATCATAGATTAGCTAAAGCAAGTGTAATAAATGAAGAAATCAGAGCTGAATAGAAAAGTTCAAAGGGTGGCTGAATAAGACACGGTTAAATATTGCAATGAAATATGAAAAGATCTGGAGTTAGAGGGGAGAAAAAGAACATGGTCTGCATTTTTTAAACTGAAAGAAATAAAGAAAAATATTCAAGCCTGGAGTTGGAATATTAAAACATTCCATGGGCAAAATACTGAAGCATCAATGGAAGTAACACACACTATACTAAAAATAACTAGATGACATTCCACCATTGAGAGAGTTAATGCATGAGCAAGAACCAATGGTAATAAATGAAGGTGTTCAAGCTTCCCTGAAAGCATTAGCCAAAACCAAGTCTCCAGGAATTAATGGACTGCCAATTAAAATATTTTAGGGACTGATGAAGCACTGGAAGCACTCACTTGTCTATGCCAGGAAATTGGGAAGTCAGCTGCTTGGTAACTGACTGGAAGAGATGCATATTTGCACGTGTTCCAAAGAAAGGTGAGCCAATCCAATGTTCAAATTATAAAACACTATTATTAATATCACATGCAAGTAAGATTTTGCTGATGATCATTCAAGAATCACTGCAGCAATATGTCAAAAGTGAATTGCCAGAAATTGAAGCTAGATTCAAAAGACTAGATTCATGGAATAAAGGGTATATTTGCCTATGTCAAATGGATCTTGACTAAAAGCAGGGAATTTTAGAAAGAAGTTCACTAGTGTTTTATTGACTATGCAAAGCCATTCAACCATGTGAGTCATAACACACTAAAGAAAGCACTTAGAAGAACGGGGGTTCAAGCACACTTTAATATGCTGAGGTAGAATGTGCACATGGACCAAGAGGAAGTTGTTCCAACAGAACAAGGGACTATTGCACAGTAAAATCACAAATGATGCGTATCAAGGTTGTATCTTTCATCATACATATTCAATTTGTAAACAGAGCAGACAATTCAAGAGGTTGGAGTATATGAAGAAGACTGTGATATCAGGATTGGAGGAAGGCTATTAACCACCTGTAATATGCAGATGGCACACCCTTGCTTGCTGAAAGTCAGGAGCACTTGAAGCAATTGCTGATGATCAATGACTGCAGTCTTCCGTCTGTATTACAGCTCAATGCAAAGCATACCAGACTCCTCCCAAGTGGACTAATAGGCCAGGCAAATGTTCCCAGGAACATCTGATATGATAAATGAAGAAAAGATAAAAATTTTCAAGGATTTAATCTTGAGTAGAACATAATCAATGTTCATGGAAGCAGTAGTCAATAAATCAAATGACATGTTACAATATGTAAATATGCTGCACAGGAGTACCTTAAGTGATGAAGAGCAAATAAGTCACTTAGAGGCTGAGTGTGGACATGACCTAAGCTTTGATAGTTTCAATCGCCTCAGATCCATGTGAAAGTTGGCCATTGAATGTGGAAGACAGAAGAAGAAGGGATGCATTTCAATTATGTTGCCAGTGAAGAATATTGAAAATGGCGCAGGACCAGAAGAACAAACACAACTGCAGAAGGACGGCCAGAGTGCTGCCTGAAAGTGTGGGTGGAGCGGCTTCATGTCATATACATTGGATATGTTATCAGAAGAGACCAGTGGCTGGAAAAGGGATATTGTTTGGGGGCAACTAGAAGGGCATTGGAAAAGAGGGCACTCTCAATGATCGGGATTGAAGCAACAGCTACAACAAATGAGCTCAAACATATGAATTGTGATGTTGGCACTTTGGTTGGCAGTGTTTTGTTCAATTGTGCACAGGTTTGCTGTCAATTGGAATTCACTGGATGACATCTAACAACAAATCCCAGAATACACCTTAAAGTTTTACTTGAACAATACACTTTACCTTTTGGACTTATGCTGAAATGGAAGCTAAAAGTTCTGCGCTTGCATTTACAAATGGTTATAAATATACATTAGTAATGCTTTTTAGGTTTTCAAATTTGGTGCTTGACTTCCTTGCCATACTACTGCAACATTTGTGGCAAAAAAATCTTCTTCAAAATATCATATGTACCGGGGGCCTGTCCGAAATTCTTTGTTGTGATTGGTCAAGTCCTCTGAGCATGGTGTTGGTTTTATTCCCCCCACCCCTACTTGTAAAAGACTAAAATGCTTCTGTCATCCTAATAGATCTTCGATCTATTAGGGAGGACAAAGTCCTGGCTCTTCCTCATGGTGCTTGAATTGCCCTAACATAATTGCCTTATGTTGCTTCAATTGCTCATTCTGAATTACAGAAGCATTTCCAATTATTAATCCAATATTCTAAAGAATATCTTTCACAGATTTAAAAAAGCCTTTGACAGAGGTGATTTTCCTGAATTCTCCAGGGGAATATGTTTATTGAAAGAGACACCAGATACATACAGACTCATTAGAACTTTGTTGGAAATAATTATACTTAGACCTTCTCGTGAATTCCTGTGTAGTCAAATTGGAGGGAATAAAACTTTAGATTCATTTGTCATAATTGAAAATGGTAATTTTTAAAAATGGATAAGTTCCTCCTTAGACTAGCTGACCTATTGGAAAATGATGCTTATATGTGAACCTTGATGTGGCCAGAAGAAGATGACAGCTGAGACAGCTGATGCATGGCTGTGGAACAGGAATGAAAATGCCATTGTTAATTTGTTTTTCTTTTTTATGTTTGTTACAGACATGCCTCTACTCATGTTTTGCTATATTAACTGTTTAATTGCTGGATATGTGCTATCCTCTCAACCCCAAGTCACTCTGGCTTTCCCTGGCCGGCCACTCCACTACAGAGCTCTAATTAGTTGGCTCTGTATTGATAGATTTAAGAACAATAAGAAATAGTTTATTATTACAGGCTATCACTATGACTAAATTTTACCTTGATAAACAGCCTCTTTTGGGATCTGAACAAACTCAGGCCATAGTTAATCTATGGTCTTAGCACAACCCTTACTTTATTCCAAGAAGAGCAGTCACATGTATATATGTAAATATATTAATTTATGTTGAAAGGACTACAGGCCAATGTATATATAATTATATAACAAGCATTAAGATAGCAGACAGACTTTGGGTCTCTACTCAAGGCCTCCCTTAACACAAGAACACTTTGTTCTGATAACCTGGCACTCTTTGATATTCACCTTCCCAACACGATTGGTGAAGACAAAATGAGTGCATAAACAAATGTGATGATGAGAGAGGATGGTGCCTGGCTATGAAAAGATATAGCGTCTTTGGTATTAAAAGCTTGAAGTCAAACAAGCGACCATCTAGTAGGGAAATCAAATAAGCCTACATGGAAGAAGCACACCAGCCTGTGTGTTCATGAGGTATTGACGGGATCAGGCATCAGGTATCAAAAGATCCAAAACAAACAACTATATTGATATGAAAGAGGGGGGTTGGAGTGGAGACCCAAAGACTATCTGTAGATAATTGGATATCCCCCCATAGAAACAGTATAAGGAAGGGATAATTTAACCAAGGTGTAGTATAGCACCAATGAATCACAAATCATTCCTCTAGTCCCTGAATATCCCCTGACCCCCGCCCCACTACCATGACCCAGGTCTAATTTACAAATCTGGTTATACTGGAAAATACACATTGGTACAGATAGAGCTCTCAACACATGGAATTCAGGAAAAATAAATCCCTCAGGAACAGTAATGGGAGTGGCGATATCATAAGAATTGGGGGATGGTCAGGGAGGGGCAAGCATGAGAAAGGGAGAGCCCATCCCAAGATAGGATAAAGCCTCCCCACCCCACCCCCACCGCCCAAAGGGGATGAGTAACAGAAATGTGGGAGAAGGGAGAGAATGGCCAGTGTAAGATACAAAATAACAATATACAATTGATCGAGGATACAGGAGTAGTAGGAGGGGGACCGGTGAGGGGACTGGAAGAGGAACTTATACCAAGGGCTCAAGTAGAAAATGTTTTGGAAATGATGATGGCAACATATGTACAAATACGCTTGATGCAATTGATGTATGGAATGTTATAAGAGCTGTAAACTCCCCCAGTGAAATGATTAAAAAAAAAAAAAAGAATCTCCAAAACCCACAAACAGTGCTCTTTGTATTATAGCTCCATATTAACAAACGTGGGACTGGTTCATCTAGTTACTAATTGTCTCCTTAAATAGGCAGATTATTTGCCTATGCTGGGAGCAATCTGACCACTCCTATGTGAATAATTCAGCTGTAACCAGGTGCACAGGATGGCTTCCAATAACTGAATATCCATCAGTTATCATCTTTCAAGATAATGAGGGATTCACCTTTGCCTGGCTACAACACTCGGGTGTCTATTGAATAGTTTGTAACAACATCTTTTGGTTATGTGAGACCAAGATTTGGTACTCTGGACCTGAGCTGTACTCAATGTCATATTTCTACTGAACTCCTTTCAACCAGTAAGGACCACTGGTGGTCCTGTTGAATAAGAACTGTATTGCTGTCAGGTTGGTTCAAAAGTCACGCATTGGGCAAAGAGGAGTCTGTTGGCTCCTATAAAGATTTATAATCTCAGAAACAGGAGCTTTATGGGTCAGAATTCAATTTCTGCAGTGGTTTGAGTTTTGTTTTTATTTTTAATACACTTATTAAAACCTCATTTATCTCAATTAGTGTTTTATTCACTTGATTACCTAACAGCAGTTTTGCACCTGATAAAAGATTGAAGATGCTAAGGCACTTGTTTAAATAGTCCCAATTATGTACAAGCTATGCTAAATCACAGTGCCCATGGGCTTCAAGAGACCAGTGTACAAATATCAATGACGAGAAAGTAGTACTCTAAAGTAGAATGACTCGATATTCTTGCCGCAGCCCAGATTTCTACTTGAGCTTTAACAAAATCTGATTCTGGTGTCTATATTCCTGATAATAGTGTTAATCATACACTGTATGTTAATAGTGTATGATGTGTAGTACGTTGCGGTAACAATTTTGTTCCTTTCTTAAGTGATATTATAAATAATTGTCTTTCCTTTGGGGATGGATAGTAGAAGAATTGCTACCTTAGTTCGGAATATTTGTATTCCTCATTATTTCTAATTTAGTAATTTTAAATGTTGTTTTTGCTTTAACTCAAGGCATTTTATCCACTAAATGCTGCAGTACAAAACCATTCAACCCTTCATTTAAAATCATGATGGATTTGCCTGCTTCCACCAAGGATTGTTATCCACCAATGATTGTTATCCACCAATGAGTGTTATCCACCAATGATTTTTATCCACCAATGAGTGTTATCCACCAATGAGTGTTATCCACCAAGGATTGTTATCCACCAATGATTGTTATCCACCAATGATTGTTATGCTTAATCAACTCCCTTTTGTTTCCCTGGGTATGTTTTATCTGCACCTTTCTCTACATCATCCTCTATTACTGAAGATCTTCCTTGAATGTGGCCATGGCCATTAGAATATTCTCCTTAAAGCCTCCTCACTCTGAAGATGAAGACTGTTAGCTTGACAAGGTGAATAAAATAAATTTCACTTGCCAAAGCTCCTTAAGAAAGCAAAGTTATTACAGAAGAGAGGCCACTTGGTTGTGCATGATTAGTTTTCTTTAGTGCATGCTTGATTAAGAAATCGGAGTGTAGTGTAGTAATGATGAAATATGCAATTTTCCTCTAGTTCTTAAATACTTCCTCCACCCCACTACCATGATCCCAATTCTACCTTACATATCCAGCTGGACCGGAGGATGTGCATTGGCACAGATAGGAACTGGAAATATAGTGAACCCAGGATAGATGAACCCCCCAGGACCAGTGGAGAGAGTGGGGATGGCGGGAGGGTGGAGGGAAGGAGAGGTAGAAAGGGGGAACAGAGGACAAGGTCTACATGTGGCCTCCTCCCTGGGGGATGGACAGCGGAGAAGTGGGTGAGGGAGACGTTGGATGGGGTAAGATATGATAAAATAATAATAATTTATAAATTATCAGGGGTTCGGGGGAAGGGGGAGGGGGGGAAATGATCAGACACCAAGGGCTCAAGTGGAAAGCGGGTGTTGTAAGAATGATGAAGGAAACATATGTACTAATGTGCTGAACACAAATGATGTATGTACAGATTGTGATGAGTTGTATGAGCCCCTAATAAAATGATTATTTAATTAAAAAAAAAAGAGAAAGAGTGGAATGTAAGTCAAGCAAGAATTCCCAACAAGCAAAAGGTCAGGATGTAAACTATTTGTTCATGGAAATAATATGTTAAGATGTGAACTATTGTGTTCACAGGGAAAAATGTGTTCATAACTGCAGTCATGTGTAAGTGCACTGACTAGTGCCACTCAGGTAGCAGCAGTTCATTTCCTCCTAGCCAAGTTATCACTTGGTACATTCTAAGAGACTTCAAGTTGAAGTTAATCTTATCTACACTTAATCATTACCCATATAAATTTCCTTTGTTCTCTATGCATTAAAAACAAACCAATAATCCAACAAAAAGCTCCAATTTAAGAAAAATTAGTTTTTATATCATGGCCTTGCTTGATACTTGCCCTCAGGAAGAGAACTCAGACGATATGGGAAAGAAGTGTGGTGAAGAAATTAGATGGTGCCTAGAATTCAGATAAAATGGTTTTGGGGAGGGGAGTGGGGCCCTAAAAGTTTGTTTCCAAACAAGCATCCATCTAAGTGAGATGTCAATTAAGTCCACATGGAAGAAGCACTCAAACATCAGTGACCTAAGGATTGTAAATCAGATCATCCCAAGACAAAGGGGGGGATTGTATCAGATCCTAAATTATGACAATCTGGTTTGCAGAAGGCTATGTATGACCGTGGAAGCCCAAGATACATTGGTGAGATCTTCATAGGAAATAAGCCTCTGGTAATTTCAGTCTATCCATAATAGAGGGATGGGAAGGATTTGGTTATAAGACAGCATACATTGTTCAGAATGCTATAGGAGGTCAAAAAGATAAGCCTGACTTGAACGGTTAAAAATGTGTCATTTGATTCCCCCTCTGATGCACATTGGGCCTGATCTGGCTTTCAATATTGTGCGTGTGTGTGTGTTTCCATATTGAATTTTATCTCAGATGTATTTTGTTTTGGGGAGTAACCCTCTTGAATTTGTGTTATATTATTTTCAGTATATGAAACCCAGGGTTGATGAAACTATAGGAAGAAATACAAGTAGAATATGGATTTCTTGGGGGAGGGGAAGAGGAATACCTTGGGTGTGGGGTGGGGAGTGGGAAAGGGGAGCTGATGTCAAGGAGTTCAAGAAGGAAGAGAACATTTTGAAACTGTATTAGCAATTGTACAATACTGCTTGATGTGACTGAAATATGGAATGATATGATATCTGTATTAACTCCCCAAAAAATGGTGTTGGGAAAAGAAAAAACTTCCATGGAGTCAATTTTTATTTATAGTAACTTACAGGATAGAGTAAAGCTGCTGACTGGGTTTTCTGAGTCAGTCAGTCTTCATAGGAGAGAGCCTCATTTTGTTTCCCTGGGAGCAGCTGGTGGGTTCAAACTGTTGTCCTTGCAGTTGTAAGCCAACCGCTACTAGGGACCCAATATTCTCCTTTTCTGTCTAGTCTCTTTTGTCTCCTTGCATGGTGAAGTGTCTTGTACTTTTACTTAGCCCTGGTGATGTAGTGGTTATGCGTTGGGCTATGATCTGCATGGTCGGTAGTTCAAAACCACCAGCAGCACCAAAGGGGAAAGACTGGGCTTTCTACTCCTGTAAAGAGTTACAGTCTAGGAAACCCACAGGGGGTCACTATGAATCAGCATTGATTTGATGGCAGTACACAGCTTGAATTGTATTATTCCTCCATAAAACTCATTTTCTTTTACTCCTAAAAGAGTGTGGGAGTTACTTTTTTGAAAAATTTGGGGTTCCAGGTCATTTTTAACGTCCTCCTTTTGTACCATCTACTGTGCTTCTTAGCATTTCAGAATAAGAGGAAATGCAACATTTCACAATTCCACCCCACATTATTCTGCCAGTGCTGGTGGTGTCCCTGTCTCAACAACTTGGCCAACACAAGCTACAGCTGCCTTTTACAGACTACTGTGTCCCATTTAAATGCCGCTATCTTTATTTTATGGATTGAAAAGGTAAAATGAGAAGTTAATTTAAAATAAGGAAATGTGTCTCAATAAGCCTGGCAGTGTTATAGTAAAGGTAGAATGACCTTTGATCTTATAGAAATTCTTCTCTGATGAGGTCTATATTTCAGAAGTTCATATCTCAGAAATACTATCACAGTAAAACTTGTTTAAAAGACACAAAAGTAGTTAAAATGTAGGCTTTTCTATTTTCATTTTGCCTGTTTTATTCAGTAGTCCGCATATGAAAATGCTTTATATTCATGAAGCATGTCCATTCCTTTAGATAAAATATAGTTGCTTTAATTTTAAAGTCAATATATTTTAGTAAAATTAATATGCTTGGAAATCACATATTTAAATAATGTGCCAAGAATATAATCTGTCTTCTGCTTTACTCAATTATCAAACAATCCCCAAACTGAAATCAGTGAAGACATTAATTTCTACTTCAATATCAGAATTGCTCTGATAAATGAGGATGTGCCAGGAAAATATATTATTCACATCTTATATGTCCCTATCTTTGTTAAAAGATACTTTTCCATTTTAAGGCGATAATTCTTTCAGCTGGGTCAGGATATGCTCATTATTTCCTATTATGAACTCTCACACCCGAAAGCTATTGCCAGCTAGCATCTAGAAGAACGTATCCATTGAATCAATTTCCATACAGAGACCTTGCCTTTCCAAGAGTCTGCCAGAGATTAAGAAAATTTAGCCTAAAGGTGAGAAGATCTAATTTTGATATCCTAAAAGCTACAATGCTTGGTTATGCGACTATTAGGAGGCACAAAGGACTCTCATTTATTTTGCAAATCCATACTGCATTAGGTTCATTGATTTTGTGTGATCACATTAGTGTAGTTATTGTTAGTGGTCTTTGAATGGGCTCTATCTAGGATGATCTGATGTGTAACAGAAAACAACAACGAAGGTCATCGGCCAGTCCCGTGCCATCTTCCTGATCTTTCCTATGTTAGTCTATTGTTACGGGTATCGTGTCCATCCATCTCACTGATGGTTACCCTCACTGCCCCGACTCTGTTTAAAAAGCACATTTTTTCCCCAAATGAAAAGATTTTCCCTAAAATATACAAGTAGTTATTATGATAGCTGGTGTTTTTCTTTCAATTTAACTATATTACCTTTGAATATGAAATTTAATTAAAATAATCACACTTAAAATCTTATTTTATCAAGTTTGCTCTTCCTTACTACCAACTTATTTACAAATCTTCATTAAAAACAAATATTCATGGCAAATTATTGCCCCCAAACCTACTGCCATCGATTCATTATGACTCACAGAGAATTTTCAAGGTTCTGTAAATCTTTACAGAGGCAGACAACCTCATCTTTCCTCCCCAGAGTGGTGAATGTGTTTGAACAGCCGGACTTGCCGTTACCATTTCACAGCCTTATTGGCCAGTTACTAAATAAGGTATTTTAAATTTATTTTTTAGTTTAATGTTATTTAGTTTAACTACTAGCAATTTTGAATCCACCCATTGCTCAATGGGTATGCCTAATCACGGTGCCAAGCATGTGAAAATTCACATTTCAAAATTAAGTATTTTCACTATAAAATTATTATGAAAGCATACTTATTTACAACTACAGTGACAAATTTTAGAAGGTGATCATAGAGAAGATGAACACTCATTAATGTTCCATCTACTGATTATTTTATGTCAAGCTCTGTTTATTGATATTAATCTATAATGTAATTTCACCTTGCTGTTATGATTCTGGATAGCAGTAATTCATGCCATAGTTAAGTTTTACTATAATAAATATCTCTTGAGAATTGCTTATAAAATTTATTATTGTAGTTTACTTTTTCTAATTGCTTTCCTGTTACATATAAAAAAAGATTTCTAATATACATACTGGTGCTAGGTGCCAACGAGTTGGTTCCAGCCAACAGAGAACCCATATTCAATGGAATAAAGCATTGCTTGGTCCTGTACTATCATCACAACAATTGCTGTTTCAGCCCATTGCTGTCGCCACTATGTGAATCCATCTCATTATGGGTTCCCTCTTCATTATTGACCCTCTATTTCACTAAGCATCATGTCCTCCAGGGACTAGTACCTTCTGATAACATGAACAACTTATGTGAGATGAAGTCTGTCATTCTTTGATTCTGAGAAACATTCCAACTCCTAAGACAGATTTGTTTGTTCTGACATCCCATGGTATACTCATTGCCATGGGGTCAATTCAAATACAATGTGACCCTGTAAGACACAGTAGAACTGTCCCTTTGGGTTCCACAAATCCCTACAGGAGCAGCCAGCCTCGTCTTTCACCCTTGCTACAGTTAGTAGGTTTGGACTGCTAGTCTTGTGGTTAGTAGCTCATGTGTAACCCAATGCAAGCAAGGTTCTTTGTCTACGGCATTTTTCGTACTGTGTGCCAACACCATAATTCAAAGGTGTGATTTCCTCTCTAATCTTTCTCATTGTTCGGCTTTCATCTATTCTTGAGGTGACTAAAAATACCACGGCTATGGTTAGGCACACCTTATTCTTCAAGGTGACCTTCTCAGCCCATAGTCTGAGTAATTTGGGTGAAAAATTATAACCCTGACATACAACATTTCTTATTATAAACCACACAGTATCCTTTGTTCGGCTGAAATGACTTGCTCTTGGTATATGTACAAGGATTGCAGGAGCATAGATAGGTGTTCCAAATTTCCTATTCTTTATGTTCTTCATAACCTGTTATGGTCCACATAGTTAAATAACTATATATTCAGTAAAAAAAATCTTTCTTTTATTCTTTTCTTTCAGTAAAAATTAACTTGGAAGCACCAATGATATCCCTTGCTTTAAGTCCTTTTATGAATCTAGCTTGAATTTCTTAGCCATTCCCTATTGATATGCTTTGGCAACTGTTTTTCAATCAGCTGAAGCAAAATTTCACTTGCTTGTGAGTAAAAATATTGTTTGATAATTTTCTTAATTCCTTATGTCACTTTTTTTGGAATGGTGACAAATACAAATTTCGGCCAGTCTGTTGGCCTGTTAGCTTTTATCTAAATTTCTTGGAATATATAAGTGAGTCCTTCCAGCATTGCATCTGTTTATGGAAACATTTGGATTGTTATTCTGTTCATTTCTGGAACCTTGTTTTATGACTATTCTTTCAGTGCAGCTTGAACTTTTGCCTTCTGTACCATTGGCTTTTGCTCATGAGATATCTCCAGAAATGACTGAACCTCTACAGGAACTTTTTGGTAAAGGAGCTCTATGTATTCCTTCCATTTTTTTCTCATGCTTCTTGTGTTCAATATTTTGACAATCAAATGGATTAATAACGTAACTTGTAAGTGATGCATGTATTTGTTGCTTCAGTTCTTCCAAATGCCAAGCTTGCTCGTTCCCTTTGGTTTCCTAACTCCCGGTCTTCGTACCTCTCATTAAACTTCACTTTGGCTTCCCTACCCATGCTATGCAATCCAGCGCTCTTACTTCATTTCTTCCATTTGGTTTATCTTCTCTATGTTCTACAGCACGTTCAGACATTCATCTGGCTGTTTCTTTTTTTCTGCTTTGCTGACTTTTTGATGACCATTTGCTTTCATCTTATATGGTGTCTTTGAGACCATCTTACAACTCTGTTGGTCTTTGGGCATAGTGTTGACTATGTCAAATCTACATTTGAAATAGTCTCTGAATATACTTCAGGTTGTACTTTGACTCTGGCAGATTTGGTCTCAACGTCTCCAGCTTCAATTGGACTTGCATTTGAGTAGTTGATGTCTTCTGCCCTTGTCTGGCTGATTATCTTGAGCGTCTACCTTTTATGTTTCCACAGATGTAATTGATCTGATTGCTGTCCATTTTACCTGGGGAGGTCTATGTACATAGTCACCATGTATGCAATTTAAAAGATGTTTACAATGATTGAATCAATCATTTTGATTGATTTTCATTTTTTGCAAAATTCTATCATGAAATCTCCAGAATAATTTTGATCACCTACACCCTCTTTGCCAAAAATAATCTTCTTTGTTCCTCACTTTTGCATTCTGATCACCAGTAATTACCATTTCATTCTGATTTTATGTTTGATCAATTTTAATCTGTATAACTTGGTAGAATTGTTCAATTTGTTTATCAGCTATTGTTCAAAAGTATACACCAACATTAGTCTTAGTGGTCTGTATGTAGATTGGAACAATAGTTGGGCTAACTGGTCTTTCTTGTAAGGATGCACACATCCTATCACACGGAAATTGTTGTGCGTCAGGAGAGATCTTGGAATGTTCCTTTCCCGTGAGTGTGACACCCTTCCTTTTCTATGTCGCTACAGCAGAAGGCATACATTTGTTTGAGTCATAATGTCCAAGACCAGTCCGTTTTAGTTCAGTAATGTTTATAATATTGATATTTATGCATTTCACTGAATATTTGGCAATCTCCAAAATTTCTAGCTGCATACTTTGTATATTCCATGTTCTGATTTTTGGCATCATACCACATCAGAAAAAGAAGGTCTCAAATGCTTTCCTCCATCAACATCATTAAGATCAACCCTACTTTGAGAAATCAGCTCTCCTCCAGTTGGTTCTGCATGCTTTTAAACTTAAGGGATGCATCTTTTGGCATTATATAAGAAAATATTCTGCTGCTGTTCATAATTGCTATTCACCAATTTTTTCAGAAATATACTTATACCTCTTTCATCCTAACCTTAATCTAGAAGCTCCTCAAAGCCTGTCTACCATAGTTGACCCTGCTTATATCTGAGATTACAGTAGCATAACTTCCAGCATCACAGCAAAATCACAGTACAAAAAAATGACATATAAGTGCTCAATTTGAATACTAATAAGATACAAATTAAGTTATACCTTCCCTATTAGTTTTCTAGTTTGGGGTTGATTACTTTGCATGTTGCCTCTTGTCTGCATATGTATCTCAGTTCTAGTCTTTGTTGAATTTATCTAGTCAGTTGTTTACTAGAATATAACCATTTTCAAGGTAACTTATTTAATAACACAGGCTTGATGTATTCTGGATTGGGGACTGTCTCAAAGAACTCAGAAGTTCAGAGTAATTTGTCAAAGTGAAGAGAAAACATCTGAGCTAGATATCAGAAAATTTTAAGGGGTTCACTAAAATCGTGTTTTTCTCATTAGTACTACAAGCAAGTATATTTTGATTATTTAAAGTAGAACCCAGGACCTGAACTCTAATCTTTTCTTGAAGGAATGCTGAGATGTGAGGCAGTCAAATTCCAAATTAATTTTTCCCATAAGAAATAACTCAAAACAGATTAATCCCTTCTCGACCATCCCATTTTTGCCATAACCTTGCCTTTTTATATAAAACAGTACACAGAAATTTCAAAATTACGTTCAGAGTTAAATAAGATAATTTAAATAAGAAACACAATATTAAAAAAGTTTGTAACGACTACAGTATGGCCCCTACCTTGAGACGGTTGAGGCTCTGGATCTGGGGACACCGATGAGGAGAGGAGGGATGGAGAGAGAGTCATTTTTTCAAAGGGGAATGCCCCTCCTTCACATCAACTGGTTGCCGCTTTTCAGGAATTTTTTCCCCTTCTTTGGCTTTTTTCACTAAGACCCGGCTGGCTTTCTCTTTAAAAAAAAAATCTGTCTAATTGGTTTGCTGTTGGCATTTCCTTAACTGTTTTTTAAAAGGGCTTACTAAATTATCGATAGCATGGTTAGCCAGCTTTTTATCCTTATCATGGTGATTCTTTTCAAAAAAGTCTTTCTTAGGGCCCGTATTTCTAATCTAAAGACAGTACAAAATGCCACAAAACAAAAACTAAGAAACTTACAGTATAGAAAAATGCTTGGAACACAGCTGCAAAAGGTTTAAGCAACGCATACTAACAAAGCCAACTAATTCCGAGTGACTGAAACACGAACTGCTGGTTTACAAAAATCACCTGTGTCAGGTCGGATTCCGATGTTTTGTTTGAACTCTGATGCAAACTTTTCTCGACATTTCGGGTCAAAATCCGATTATGTTGAGTCCAGATGAGGTTGAATACTGGGGTTCTACTGTATTTATTTGGCAGAGAGGAGGAAATAAAACTTGGTGACTAAAGCTCTTTTTCTTAGCTTGTTCCTGCTTTAATAAAAGTCTCCTTTGACTTAAAAAGTAAAGGGTAATGTTTCCAAAAATACGCGTTTAACTCAGAAAATCACCATCCTGGGATATAAGAGAAGGGTACCTGAGTTATTAAGTTTTATCACTAATGTGGTTGTTTCTTTGAATTATTACCTGCTACAATTATTAATATTAATAAAGTATATTAAAATGTATTAATCATTATTGCTCCAATTATTAATATACTTTCCATAAAAGAACAGAACATATGGTCTCTCTCCCTTGATATGTGTGTGTGTGTGTGTGTGTGTGTGTGTGTGTATGTGCGTGTGTAGCGGTATTTGTATGTATCGGTGGAGACACCAGTGTGGATTACTGAGGTAAAACAATGACTATGCACAGTTGCATAAAGGCCAGGGAGGAATAAAGTTTTATTTCAATATTACATCACTATGCCACAGAATTCCCCAGACAGAAATCCTATTCTTTATGCCAGCTGAAATGCTATTGTGGTTTCTGGCAAGAACTGTTTCCTATTGAAAGAGTAAAATTTTTCAGGAGTAACTACTATAGTGTTAATAGGTAGTTACGCATTTTTCTTTCAATAAAAATCACCAAAGGGCTGGCTGAACAGTCTGTGGTTTTGAGAGTTTTTCTCAGGCTCTTTCAGGCTACACTCTGGAAGCTCTCAGTGAACTGTTCACTCTTGTGATGCCAAGTCCACAACAATGGAATCAGAATCTAAGAACGGTGGCCACAGTGGTTTTACTTGATTGCTCGGTGGTTCTAGCACACAGGCAAGACAGAGAACCATTTATCTAGACTTTATTCAGCAGAGGGAGAGCTGCGGCCAATAAGTGATGGGTATCACAGACCAAGGAGAGCCATTGAGGGGGTGTTGACACAGGTGTGTGTTAGCTGCAGTAGATCACTGTTTCTTGCTTATTTTTGTTTAATTTATGGGTGTGGGGATTTTGTTGTTGTTTATTTCCTGATCTAATATTTTGCCAGGCAGCAAATAATGTTTATTTAAAGAGGTTTGTTTTTTGTTTTGAAACAGCAGTGACTGGAAATGTTCTTTCTTTTAACATTTCTGAATGACAGGGCTTCACTTCTAAGAAGCAGGGCCTAGGTTGCACAGGTTTTATCCAGGGTAAACTTCCCAGGCGGGTACTCATTGTTAACAATACAAGGAAAGAACACAAACTCACAGAAAACAAGATCATACGTCTCAGTTTTATAGTGCTTTGCAGGTCTTGGTGTATGGACTCCTATGAAATGATTTAAAAATAAGAGTTATGCTCATTGTGAAAGGCTAAAAATCACTGTCCACCATAGAAGAGACTTTCACAGTTGTGTTAAATATTATCTTCTCTTTTTCCTGGTCTGCAGCTTGCATATATTTTTCAACAAAAAGTGATTTGGCCTTGTTTTCTTCTACCATTTTCACTTCTTTATATTTAAAAAAATAATTTTCAGAATTAGTTGGTTAAAATATTAGCTCCATATTTTTACTAATTTTTTCAAACCGTTTTAGCTGACTTCTAGCAACTATAGTATAAAAAGTACAAATTTAGAACAGGTTGTTCTCTGGACCTAGAATATTCCTCACTCTTTTATCTACACTAAGGATTTCTTATAATATACTAGGATTCAATGTGTGTATCTCTTCTTAGGATTCTTCTCTTCAAACCCACCTCCTGTTTACAGTGAAATATGCATGGATATGTTCTCCTGCACATGCCTGTAGCCGCTATATAATCTCCTGTTAACTTGAGCAAAGGGTGGAGCCTAGCCTGTCAATCAGGTCATAGACATGAGGCGTCTGTGCTGGCATAGCCTTCTCCTGAGGATTCTGGGAACTCTTATTTTTCTCCCTGGAGGTGGGATACACACTCTTTCTCTGCCACACATTCCTGATGACAAGCCACATGGAGCTATGCTGATGGCAGCCAGAGAGCTAGAGATGCTTCCACTGCCAATGGCACACAGGACTTTCCACCCACAAGCCTGTGATCTTCGTACATTTGGCACCATTGCATGTGCTACTTTAGTCTAAAGAGGAAATTATGGGCTAATATCAGACTTATGGACTAATATCGATTTTTTGAACTTGATCTGGACTGAGCTGTTTTACTGATGCAAAATTACTTCCTGATATAAAACTCTCTCTTACACATACATGTGTGTCTGTATTTGTTTCTTTAGTCAACCAAGACTAACACAATGCCTTTAATACGGTTTTTGGTAAAATCTTCTGTAACTGTTTACATGCTTTTTGTTGTCCTCAGTATAAGCTTTGTGCTAAATTTAATGCAGGGATTTTTCTAGTTTTAATGTGACCATCTTTGTATTGCTCATCTTCAGTATTCATTTTAAAATATTGAATGGATAAATATATTGGCTATTGTTTTCTAGAAAATCATCTCAAAATGTAATGATCTAAAATATCTATTTACTTATTTATTATGTTTTGTGTGTTTTTTTACAATTTCCCAAGTCTGAAATTTTGGAAGATATTTTCTGGCTTGTTTATCTTGGATCCTTAAATCTGTAGGAAGTTGTGAGATACTATCTCACTTCTGTGCTTCAGTCTCCTGGCTTTCCCGTGCTTTCTCTCTGGAGGGCTCTCTTCTTTCCACTTGGTTTCTCATTCTCCAGAATGTCTCCATCGGGCTTCAGTGGCTCATTCGTCATCAGTTGTCTTGGGTCCTTTCACTACCCGAATAGCAGCTGACTTCCTAGATTCCAAAAGAAAATATCCACAAGGAAGTGTTCGAAGACCTCGAGGCAGAGGACCGTATGTGAGCCTTGTTACGATCTAGCCTCGGGTTCCCAGGATGCCACTTTTTCTGCCTTGGATTAGATAAGCCAGTCATAAGGCAAGCCTTGTTTCAAGAAGAAAAGGAATTCATCTTTTTCTCTCAATAGGATATGGAGCAAAGAAAGTATAGCCATATTTAATCAACAACAATAAATAATTATGCAAGCTCATTTGATAAGGCATTAGGATGGAGGTGTAGATGCATTAATAACAAAAATAAAATCTCAAAACAGCTCTACAATAAAGTTAAAATATTAAGCACTCAAATGTATATGGTATAATGTTGAGGCAATTAAATGGTCCTACTAGTTTTAGGAATAAAAATATTTGAGATTAGGTATGATTCAAGGGATTAAGTTTTCCATTCAATATACAAAGAAAGCACACTATTTCATCTAAAATGAATTTTTTTAAAGACCAAGGTGAAGATATTCATGGAAACATAATTTTATTTTTAACATGTTTTATTGTTTGATAGCCAGCTTTCTAAAATCATGAAAAGCACAAAAGATTAAGGCTGTATAAAAAGTTTACCTTCTCTTGCGCTATTGGTGAAAAACAACATTTTCCTTGGATCCTCTTTTAGCAATGGTAAAGTGCTTACTGCCAGCCAAATGTCCGCAGTTCGAATCCACCATACACTCTCGAGGAGAAAAATGCGGCAGTCTGCTGGCATAAGATCACAACTTTGGGAAGTCGGTGGTGCCGTTCTCTTCTGCCCTACAGGCTCGCTGGGAGCTGAAATGGGCTAAACAGTGATGGGCCGCAGGATAGCTTGTAACTTTATTTTTCTGACTTTCCCCCAAAGGTATAATGTTATAATTATAGTATTTCTTCTGTTATTACTAGTATTATAAACTAAACTAGAAACAAACAACAACAATAACAAAACCCAAACTCATGGCCACCAAGGCAATTCTGACTTATAGTAACCCTAGCGGAAAGAGTCGAACTGCCCCTGGGGTTGTCTGAGACTGCAGTCTCTCGGAGAGTAGAAATCTCAATTTTTCCCTGTAGAACGGCTGTTGATTTTGAAGTGCTGACCTTGTGGTTAGAAGCCTATTGTGTAACTCATTATGCCACTAAGGCTTCCTTTACAAAGTATAACAATATAATAAGAATACACATTTTTGTTTAGGAATTGTGTACATGCCAGTTTCTATGGTGATTATATTGAGGAGATAAATAAGACTTGTGATGAGGAGTTGAGTTTTACTTGAAAGGAACTGGTATTACCACTGTCAATGAATAAAGTAAGTTTGCAGCAGGGCAAATAGTGGAGTGTCTTACCTGTCTGTAACCTGGGCCTAGCTAGGAGTGATTATGGGGTGCTATTAGACCTAAAATTATAAAAATATAAAATTATATTCAGGTATGTGATTTGAAAACTAAGAAAAAAAGATGCTAAGATGAGTGTATTATTCGTTAATGTTGGCAACAGCTGTGAATGTAGTGAAGTTAAGCTGAAGCAGCTAGGTTTGGGCAGCTATGGATGAGATTCAAAATGATTACCTCCAGAGTACAGGTTTAATGCAGCTACTTTAGGTATGTAAAGGAGAAAGGATCTTTAAACAGGAAATTGTGTGGACTGTAGGCTAGACCTCCAATTATATATCCCACAACACAGTACTTTACTAAATATGAGCTGCTGAGTCTGTCAAATAGGGAGGCAGGGCATTAGTTGCCTGTTGAGTTAAGGTACACACTGCTGTAATGATCCAGAATTCAGGGAGCTTCCTTAGTATACCTACGACTGAACCAGCCCACAATTAGGCACCATAGTATTGCTGCAGAATTCTTGATGTCCCCATAACTCATTTACCATCAGAAACACTCTCAGTGCTGCCTGGCAAATCTCTGAAGAATCCATTTAATGGTAGGTCTAACTTGCGCCTCCAACTCGGGCTACCAGAGAGCCTGTGAAAAGTAATTTTTCAGCTTCTCAGCTACTTATAATTCAGAAAGGCAATTAGAAAGAGGTTGAAATTGCTGTAGCTCACACTTTGTTTTATCTTATCTACCTTGGGAGGCTTCGAGCTACTTCCCTACTGAGCAGTGAGAACAAGCAGGAGTGAAATTATATATAGAAGGACATTGTCTTCTATCTAAAGATGTACTCAGACACCAGAATTCCTCCAGCAAAGATCCAACTCTCTTTGAAACCTACCCAAAATCAAACTCACTGACCGAGAGTCAATTTCAATCAATAGAGTCCCCATGAGCTAGGGCAGACGTACCCGTGTTGGTTTCCAAGTCTGCAAGTCTTCATGGGAATTTATGGGAAAGCCTCATCTTTCTCCCACAGAGTGGCTGGTGCTTTCAAAATGCTGACATTGTAGTTAGGAAGCCCAGTCCATAATCATCAAGTAATAGAAGCACAAGGCAGTTGTAAAACAAAACATCACAAAGGAAAGGTGCATATGCTGGAGCCAAGGCCTGAAGAATTTATAGAGTTGATGAAAATACTGGAAATATTTTTCTTCCATTAAGCTAGATTAAGGAGGCCAAGGAAGAATGAGTCAAAGAATAAATCAAGTGGCAAAAAATCCAGAAAGCAAATCTTGATGCCACACTTCCACATCAGGGTATTCAGGAATCTGTCCTATACTGAAAATTCCTTGTCTCAGCCCACCAGTTCATGAAGTAGAATACAAGCAAGAACCAATGATGTTAAAGGGAAAAGTTCACACTGAACTGAATGTATTAGCCAAAAACAAAGCTCTAGGAATTGATGAAATTCCCATTGAAATGTTTCAACAAGTGGTGAAACACTGAAAGCATTCACTTGTCTATGCCTGGAAATTGGAAGACAGATATTGGACAACTGGCTAGGAGATATCCACAGCTGTACCCACTTTGAAGACAGGAAATCCAATTGAAGGCTGAGATTATAGAGTGATATCACTGATATCACATGCAAATAAGATTATCCAACAATGGTTGCAGCAGTACATTGACAGGGAGCTGCCAGAGCTTCAGGCTGGATCCAGACGAGGACATGGAACACAGATATCATTGCTAATGTCAAGTGGATCTTGGCTCAAAACAAAGAATACCAGAAAAATGTTTGTAAGGTCTCTCAGAGATGAGAGACAGAGCAAGACTTTTAATTAATTAAATCATTGAGGGAGGTGAGGTTTGTAGTGAAAGGAGATCAAAGGAGATGAGGTGAAAAGAATGTGGGATAGGTGCACAGAGAAATGGTGGAGCACGCCCTTTGTCTAAAACCAGAGAATTGGCTAAACTCAAAAGGTATAGACCCACGGGAGCTGCTGTTACATAAAGGACGAGAAAATTCGGTTTAATACAGACCCATTAGCATACTAAATAAGGTTTGGAGAGTAAAGCGTTCACAGCAGCTTTTTGCTGGAGAGTCTGCTCTGAGGGTGAACAAAAGAGTGGGAAAGGGGCTCCTGGGGAGAAGTGGAGAAACGGAGCTCTTGGAGAGCTACAGGCCTTTCAGGTAGTGAGCAGGGCTGAGGGGCACGAGCGGCAAGCTGGGGTGAGGGCAAGAGAGCGAACAAAGGAAATTCCAGGGTATTTACGTCTTTGGGACATCTATAAATTTTTAGACATGATGAATCTCCCACCATTATTCTGGTTGGTGCCTATAATGCCTATGGGCAGGATGCCAGTCTCAGTGGAGCAGACACCACTTAACCTGGCAGGAAGATGGGCAGAGCTTTGTAAGCAGAAAAAGATGTTTCAGTAGAGCTGCCTGCCGCCAGATCCTAGAATGTTCACTTGTGTGACTATGCAAAGGTACTTACTTGTTCACTTGGGAACATTTGACTATGCAAAGGCATTTAACTGTGTGCACCATATTTATTATGAGAGAGAGGACCAAGTGAATTCCAGGACACTTCAATGTGCTCATGAGGCACTTGGCCATGGATCCAAGAGAGAGTTGTGTGAACAGAACAAGGGGTAGTGCATGGTTTAAAATCCGGACAGATGCCAATCAGGGTTTTCTCCTCTCACCATTCTATTCAATCTGCATGTTGAGAGAATCATCAGAGAAGTTGGCTTACATGAAGAAGAATGTGGCATTGGGAGCAGAGGAAGACGGGCAAAGCCTGCAGTTTGCACATGCTCCAATCTTGCCTGTGAAAGTGAGGAGGACTTGAAGCCCTTGCTGATGAAAATTAAGGATTGCAGCCTTCGTTGTGAATTACAACTCAATGGAATGAAGACCAAACTCCTCACAGCTGGACCAATAGGTAACACCATGATCAATGGAGGAAAGTTGGATGTTTCTAAGGTGTTTTGCTAGCTTGGATCCACAATGGACATGGAAATAGCAGTCAAAAGATCAAAAGATGTGTTGCATTAGGTAAATCTTCTACAAAAGACCCTTTTAGAGTATTGAAGAGCAAGGATGTTGCTTTGAGACCACAAGGTAAGGTTTTTTCTTACCCACAGCATGGTCTTTCCCATTGCCACATGTGCATGTGAAAGTTGGACAACGAAGAAAGCAAACTGAAGAAGGATCCAATGCATTTGAATAGTGGTGCTGGAAAGGGAACTGAAAGTGCCAAGCCCTGATAAAAGGACGAACTGATTTGTCTTGGAAGAAGTACCGCCAGCATGCTCCTTGGAGGCAACATGGTGATATTTCATCTTACATACTTTGGACATATGGTCAGGAGAGCCCAGTCCCTGTAAAAGGACATCTTGCTTGGTAAGGTGGAGGGGAAGCGAAGAAGAAGGCCTTCGGAGAGAAGGATTGACACAAAGGCTGCAACAAGGTGCTCAGACATGGAAACAATGGCGAGGATGGAATGGGGCCATCAGTGTGTCATTCTATTGTGCAAAGGGTTGGCATCGATAGTATTCAACTCCATGGCACCTAACAACAAGAATGAATCCTAGAACTTTATCTAAAGCTCTGACAAAGAAGGCTATTAAATGAAAGTCAGAATTATTTTAACTCATGTCTAAGTGTTACAAAAATTTGCATATCTTTGTTATAGATTTATAAACTCTCTTTCTGATACTTTATATAAAGCAATTGTTATGTCCAGCCAGTATTAAAAGTAAATGTTGTGCTTTTGGTGACTTATGAGCATTCACCTTACAACTTTTAATTAGTCAATATTGAATTCTGTGTTAGGCAGGGTTTTCTAGAGAACCCAAACCAGGACATTTATGATTGTGTATCTCTCTCTCTCTCTCTCTCTCTCTATCATCATCTATCTATCATCATCTATCATCTATCATCATCTAGCTATCTAAAATCAAGAAGGTATATAACAGCTAATTATTCCACACAGCAGTACAGAGGATTCAGTTCAACTCACTTCCATGGAACAGTTGATATATTGGAAGTCCTTCAACTCAATTGGGCTGCCAGACAGCAGATTCCTCCCTGGGGCAAGGAAAGCAGTGTCTGCCCACAGGCAGCAAGCAGCAGGGTGGGTGACCAAGAGCCAATAGCTTGGCAGCTTAGTGGAGCAGGCCCAGATGGGATATAGAACACAAGCAATGCAAGGCAATGTACACATCAGCCATGTCAAAGCAGGTCTCGAAGGAGCCTCAAGCTCTAGCGACACAATCTACAGATTGGCCTGGCCCACAGGTAATGCAGCTCACAGGTTGAGGCAGAGAATTAGCTAAAGCAGCAGCATGCACACTCCAGTATGCTCTGATCACCAGTGAGCAAGAGAAAGGGGGACTAACCTTGAAGAGCCATTTATCTTTTTGACCTCCAATCAATCTGTGACCTGATGAATCCCTTTTGGCTAGGTTGGCACAATAAACCTAACTATCACAAATTCCCTTTTAAATTTTGCATTTGGAGTAATTGAGCAGGGCTGATAAAGCTGCACTGAGATTGGTCTCATTGGGATTGGTTGAATGAATCACATCCACAACAAATGGTATAAGCCTACAGATTGTGCTGCTTTGCATGTAGTATTAAAAACTAATTGATAAATAAATCTGCTCTTGGAATAAGAATGTTCTCCTATTGCAGCTATAGTATTAGCTTTTCTTTTCATGAGAAAACTAACACGGAGAGCCTTTCTATTTATCCTTAGCTGTGTTGTTGCATTTAGTAGAAACACACATTTAAAAAGAATAGATTGTTCTTTAATATTGGTATGAGTGTACACCTGTGAAACTAATTATGAATGAACTAAAGAGAGATAACCATTTATTCATAAAAGTCCTACTAAACTGAAGTTAAGACTCTTGCCTCATACCTTTGTGAAGTTTTCACTAACTCTACCCATCTGCAGTGAAGTGAAATGACTCAGCATGATTCTTCTATTCATAGTTTCTGTAACTCTCATCAAATAACTGGAGTAGTATCATGCAAATTAAGTGTAGAAGACTCTACCGTTGTGACTAGTCACTTTTGCCATCGATGTTATACGTTGGTCTGCGATCCACGTGGTTGGTAGTTTAAAACTACCGGTAGCTCCAGGTCCATGGGAGAAAGACTGGGTTTTTTATTCTCCTAAAGAGTTACTGTCGCAGAAACCTACAGGGTGGGGGGAGGGGGGTCACTACGAGTCATTATTGCCTCAATGGCAGTGAGTTGCTTTGATTTTTTTGGCTTTGTGCAAGGAGATCTATTTTAGAAGCAGGAACAGAGACTCCAAACCCATCATAGAAGAAGCGTCACAAATGGTGTGTGTGCAAGGTTCTTGAATGAAGTGGTGGTGGTACCAGAAGCAGTAGGGATTAGAGCACCAAGGCCAGGTGATTAAGCTGCCCAGTGCCTTCAGGCAGGAAGCTGACCTGCAAAGGGTGATGCCCTTTGAGCATTTTTCAGTGTGACAGGAGCTTGTAACATCTACCTGAGCAGGAGTCCCCAAGGGCTCTGTAGCTGAGAGGCTGCAAACCAGAGAGATGTGCCTGTCCTCTGCCAGGCTGATTAGAAGCTCTGCAAACAACAGGACTGCACACCGAGTGGTTTTTGATCTTGGCTTATGGCGACCTGCTAACTTCCCCAATAAACCCATATTGGTGAGTGTTGCCTGTGCGTTCTGTGTAGGCTTTGAAGTTAATTAGCAAACCCAGAAGAAAAGTAAGGTACCCTAAGGTGGGCAGGGGGCACCATTTGGTGTCAGAAGAGGGTAAAGAAGGCTGGAAGGCAAAGGTATATCTGACCTCTGCCTTATGGAAATCACCCTCGGGCAAAGTAGAGTTGTATTCAACTGCCCCTGTGTGTAGTCAGAAAAGGTCACACAGAGGTGGGCCCTTGTGCCCTTTTTCCACCATCACGCACGATCTTCCCTTGTTCCATCACTTCTTAGGCTTTCCTATTGCAGTACTCACTGCCTTACATTTTAAATTTGGTTTGGTTGCCAGCCAGCTTCAGAAAGTGTCCTTTGTCCTAGTATCCTAATAATAATAATAATAAACATAGTTAAAAACATTGAGGAGATGTTTCAAAATATATGAATGGAATATATAGCTAAGGGTTCTTCTTCATTCGTTTCTTTACATTTTAGTCTTTCTGTTTCAATCAATTAGAAAATGGGCCTTGGGTGCTATAGATGACTGAAGAATATAGCCAGCATTTTTCTAACATTCCTGTCTACGATTATGCTGGAGAAAAGAAGACAAACACACCAAAAATAAATTGATATAAAATCCTAAAAATTATGTATAATCAATCTATGTGACAGGTTCTAAGCAACAGTATAGCCATTAAGACAAAAAAGGCAGAGACAATGTTAAATATGTGTCACATAAAGGATAACAATCCTATATGGGAGCTCAAACTGAGATGATTTTACTGACAGGAGAATTTTATACATTAAGACATATTGTTATGTGCCCACTGACAAAGACATCTTTTTTGGTTTCATAACTAATGTCTAAATATGCAAATAATCATGTCAGATTTACAGAGAGGACTTTCTAGAATTCTCAGGAATAAAATTAGGAAATGAAATTGAAAATACAGGTGGTCCTTGAAATATTGTTGTGCTATTTGGTTTAGAATAGCCCTGCCTCATGAATTATGTATCCTGTTGTGAGTAATATCCAAAAAAGTACTAAGATTATTACCAACACAAACAACTCCTACTCTGATGCTTAAGGAAACATTAATCCCAGGTTAAACGTAAATACCTGAAAAACCCATAAACTGCATTAAAACATAAGGTAGGACTCAGGGTGGAAACCATGAGTTATTAATAACAGTGTGTGTTAGTCTGGGTAAACTATCCACAGACGCTCATATGTATAAGAGAGAGTTTTATATAAAGGGTAAGTGTACATTAAGAAAATATCCCAACCCAGTGCTGTCCAAGTCCATAAGGTCAACATTAACCCATATGTCCAACACCAGTCTACAAAGTTCTCCTCCATCTCACAAAACACACGCAATGACGCCGACTGCAGGAAGAAAGCTGAGTCAGTGAGCGGGTAAGCATCTCAGCACTGGCAGGGGTCTCCACACGGCTGCTCCAGCACCCAGGGCTGCATCTGGGTAGGTCCATGTGGCTTCTCCTCAGGGATGTTTTGTAGGAAGTGAGCCTGGCCAGCTGAAGCAGGGAACTGGCTAAGGCAACTGCACCCTGGTCTGACCATCAGAAAGCAAGAGACCTGAGAACCAGAAAGGCCCTTCAATTGATTCCACATGTGTTTATCGGCCAGGTTGGTGTAATAAACCTTAACTATCTCACAGTATCAACCTGGTTGATAAGAAACTAATTGCATTAAATAAATTGAATATGTTTCTAAATTCAAGTTTTTGTATAAAGTTAAAATGATTAGGTCTAAATGAACTAAATTTTCTTTTTATTAGCCTTCATAGCTGCTTGCTTCTTCCCTTCTAATATAACCTGGAAGCAGTACTAAGGAATAACAAATTGAATTGGCTTATCAAATATTGCATTAAATGAAATAAATAACATGGAGTTGTTCATTTTTCTTTAGGCCTTCCTTTCAGTTAGTTATTTCCCTCTGTTCACTTGACTGTAGACTCTTCAAGAAGTGCATCAATGTCACCTCCAATTGAATGTTACACAGTACTTCTTAGTTGAAACAAATCCATTCCCTATTTATGACTGAAAGAGGAAAACTGAAAGAAAAAACTCATTGATAAGACAGATAGTTTTTAGACTATCCACAGAATGGAAAAGGTGAAAATATTAGACAGATAATTCTGTCCTGGAAAAAATGCTTGATCTGCCTTTTCACGGAAAATTGAAAACATATTTCTATATACATTGACTATCAATCCCTATGATGTGTTATTACATTCAAGAAAGTAATTTTTTAAAATTCTGCCTACATGGAGACTTCATTTATTAGCAGGTTTTTAATACAAAGGGCATTTTCCAATAGAGTCAGTTTGAAAATGAACAAAAGAAAAATGTGAAATTCTCATGGAATATATCTCATTAGTAATATAAAGTATTTTAAGTGAATATTTTAGTTTAATATCATATTAAGAAATTAAACTCCAAAAGTTACTAAGATTATGTAACGTTCATTGACAAAATTCTATATCCTCTGAAATTGCTTACACAAAGTGTAGTATGTCTGTTTATTTCAGTGATGGGTTGTTGTTGTATTTAATTTTTTTAAATCTGATTTTTATATTCTGTAGCCTGCTTGATATTGAAAATAATTACTTTTTAAATCTGAGTATAAGAAACTTTTCTAGTACAGGGTAAACCCTCGGTTCCTTGATTTTTGAGACTATCTTACTTAGTTTTTTCTTCATTAAAAAATGAATGACTGAAAAAAAACAAAGAATGACTATTAAAGAAATGTTAGTGGGTTTGTGTATCTTCATTAAGTCAATGAGCCTTCATAGATAGTGAGAGAAATACCTTATTGTTCTATTAATGTTCACTTTTTCTAATTTGATCTATATTCTAATCAATTCTCAAACGTGTATGTAGAGAAAACTAAAAAGAAAACCACTGCCACTGAGTTGACCCAATTTAGAGCCACCCTACACAGTTTCAGAGACTGCAGTTTCCCAAACTGGGCAATATTGTCCCTACGAGGCTCTAGTCTAGAGTGATCCCAAATCAAACCAAACCAAGCCAAACTCGCTGCCCTTAAGTTGATACCTGTCGGACAGGGTAGAGCCGCCCTTGTGAGTTTCAGAAACTGTACCTCTTTACATGAATATAAAGCCCTGTCTTTCTACAGAGGATCGGTAGGTGGTTTTGAACTGCTGACCTTGCAGTCCAACGCATCACCTCGGCTCCGCCACTAGGGCTCCTCTGGAATGAACCGCAAACAAACACCTCTCTGTTATCAAATTGATTCGGACTGGTGGAGACTCTAGAACTGCCTCTCTGGGTTTCTGAGACTAACTGTTTACAGGAATAGAAATCCTTGTCTTTCTCCAGCGGAGAGCTTGTGGTTTTGAACTGACGGTTAGCCCAGTGCATAACCAGGGAACCTAGAATTATCTAAGGGGGGTACGAAAGCAAATATCCACACTTCATCCTCAATTATGGGCTGTAGCACCAGAATTTTTAATTGACAGAGATGTGTGATGAGTAATTTTATTTTTCCCCTGAAAAGAGGGTCATAGGCCAATTTAGTTTGGGAACCTACACTTCAAATCTTTACAGGAAGAGCTGTTAATAAGTATCCCTTACTGTTTACATCTTTATGATTTCTGATCTATATTTTGTATCTGTCCCCTATTATCCCAATTATGGTCTTTCTCAATCTCGTCTCTATTTATCTTGATCTCTCTTTGCTGGACATATATGTTTACATATAAATGTATTTGTATGTATGTGTGTTCTTTGTATCAAGTATGACTAGGTGAGTCATTTGTGGTAATGAGTGTTTATTTTTATTCTCCTGATTTAATATTATGATTTTTGTAAGTTTTATGAGTGTTATGTATAGGTTGGCGTTTGTACATTTAGGTGTATTAACATTATTCTTTCCTTATTATTATGTATAAGCAGTGTTGGTAAATACAAGTAGTGTGACTGAACTAGAAATTAAATTAATATCACGATTCATTGGTCCTGGTATGAGGACCCCCATCCCATTTTTGGATGTGTATGAGAGTAACCTAATTGGTACAAAGTAAACTTGCTTTGTTGTGTGAGACGATGAATGTATGTATTTAATGCATATGGAGGTAGAATGGTGAATATAGATGTTTCGGAACCGTAAAGGTAAACGATCAGGGGCTTGTTTGTTGACCTTGATTTCAGTCCTATTCTTCTATACTTTTTGTTAACACAGAGAGGTCTGGAAGCCAGCAAACCACCTATGCCAACTTTCTCTTGACAACTGCTTTCTAGTTAGGTTTTGCCAACGGGACTCCTGGACTGAGTATAAAGATACGCAGGAAAAGTCAGGTTTCTCTTCTGTTTCTGGAGTGCCCCCCGCAGCAACAGCAGCAGCCAGGGGTGGATTCATTTCTGGGTCAGCTTCCAGCGGTGGCATTCTATTTGTAGCTCTGGCAGCAATGCCAGAGTAGCCTCCATACTACATGTGAATGGAGCAGGTTTGGGCAAAGGTGCAGACAGTTGTGGACAACGTCATATTCACAGACCTCTGCCGTGGGCGTGTGGACAGACGTACAACTTTTAGGGAGGGTGGAGGTAGGAATATCTATGGGAATGATAGAGGGATGGGTACCTAGGAATACACCAAGAAAAGCCCACTGTGAAATATTTGTCAAAATTGTTTTGATAGCTTAAAAAATGCTCACTTCATCACAAAAGATAAAGAACTTTAAAAAACATCTTACATGAGTGGCACAGTAGCAAAGTTTAAAGATATGCTCACAACCACTGGCTATTAGAGAGTTGTAAAAACAAAGTGTACCAAAGTACAATAATTTGTTGCAGGGAGTCAGAACTGATAAAATGGCAACTAACTACAACAATACCATGGTCATGTGAATTAATATATGATCAATCCTGAACCTGTAGCTCAAATGAATGCTTCAAGGGTTAGAAACTAGTTAGGACTTCAGCAAAGCCACTATTTAAGAATAGAATCCTCTGATGGGGCATTTTCCAGAAATAAAAGAACCTTAGAAATATTCTGGTCAATACATTTCCTTTCCAGGTAAAGAAAGACCAAAATAATGGCTCCGATCGTGCTTTCCGGCAGGTTATGACTGGTTGGTGAAACCAGGACCAGCACACAGCATTCTTTCTGTGGATTCCATGTGACTGTCAGTAGAATGAACTTGAAGGAAAGATTCTCCACATCATACATGTTGCCTTTAATTCTGCTATTGACACATTGACCTTGAAAGTTTGTGACGTCGCCAGGTCAGTAGAAATATATTGATGCTTTATCAAATCTGATTTTGGTATTTTGCTAAATTCATGTGAATTCAGCTTTTGGTATTTGGAATGACTGCTAATGTAACAACTTTTGCAGGAGATGAAAATATCTTGGAACTAGGTAGAGGCAATGCACAACATTGTGAATATGCTAAATAAAATGCCATTAAAGATTTTTAACTTGTTACTTGAGCTTCTCGACATTATAATAAAATTTTCTTAATTAAAAAAATGTCCACTAAAAATCTAGCAGCTTCCTGGAATCCACATGTATCCTTCTAGTCTGTAATTCCTCACCCAGCACTCCAGAATCCATGACGTTGAGGTGACCGATGAGGCTGTTAGGCAGGGATGTGGGGAGGAGATTTAAGTTGGAGGGGGATGAGAAGCTACACTATGAGTGTTCCTAGATATTCCACCCCATAGCACCAGTGCTGGCACCACAGCACCACAGCTCCGAGCATTGAGCATCAGTTCTCCTTTCTCCTCCTCATGAAAGGTCCTTAACCATATGTAATTGTGATAGCAGAGAATTGACAGAATCAGCGAGGCTTATGAAAAATAAAATTTAAAAACGGTGTCACTTCTTTGAGCTATTATATACATGGATATATTTATAGTACATGTAAATACATATATAGAAATAACCACTATCAAATCTAGGTAAGCTGGTAAGTTTAGGCCCCTCCACCTACTTATGCTTGCTCAGCTTGTGTGTCTACCTATGTGTCTTCTTATAGATTATAGTTTATTATTACTGATATTGTAGGGTTGGTTATATAATAGTATCTACCTTTGTTGTCTGTAACTTCACCTATTGTAGATTATCTTGCCCTTTACTCAAATTAGTGGATGTCTACTATCTAATTAGTGCTCTTCCCGCCACTCTCCTTCATGCTTGGTAGCCACAAAATAATGTTTCTTTCGGTGTGTAAACCATTTCTTAATTTTTATATCAGTGGTCTCTTATAATATTTACCCTTTTGTGATTCACTTATTTCAGTCAATATCATATCCTTCAGGTTTATCCATGTTAAGAGGTGTTATGTAGGTTCATCACCATTCTTTAGTACTGTGTAGTCTTCTATTGTATGTATCTGCCACAATTTATTTATCCATTCATCTGTTTATGACAGGTTGTTTCCATCTTTTTGGTATTGGGCTCTTAATAGCAATGCCAACTATATTGATGTGGGTGGGGCAAAGCATTTAAGACCTTCATTTGCTCATGTGACAGGACTCAAGATGGGAAAAAACATTTGTAAATATCTATTATGAATCATAACATGAACTGTATGAAGTATAAACCTAGGGAAAAAGGAAAACATCCACAATAAAGTGGAGTCCAAAGAAATCAATAGCCTAGACATTAATGAGCTGGAATGAGCAATTATTGGCCATTCTGATTTGACAGCTATATGGCCTACACATTCTGTCATTGATAAGGCAAAGTCCACTTACCTATAAGTGGAACCAATTAAAATAACTAGTATCTACAGTTACACAGGAACTATTAAAATAAAAAATGAAGAAAGCTAAAGGTTTCTGCCAACTATTGACATTTGAAATCATCAAATCTGCAAGGAGATGCTGCTGGTTTCTGGGTTACTAGCGTTCTTGCTCACATCCATGGATTTCTCCTTTTTCGAAGGAGCTCATGTTCACTCGGTATTTGTTTATACTGTTCTTTGTCTTATCCGGATTCTGTGAGTGTGGTTTCTTCCCACCCTGGCTGCTGGTCTCTAGGTTCCTAAGTGGCCATGCTACGCTAGGTCTCCACTTTGCCTCATTATTCACTGTTTCTGTTCTGTTTCTTCTTCCAGTTAGTATTTAATCTGATTTTTTAATCTTTCCTTTGACCCTCCAAATTCCAGGACTATAATCTGTATCTATTTCCCTTGGTTTGGGGGGACCTTTGTTGTATAAGGACTTGGTGAAATGCCACATCAGGACACCACTTTGACCCACCCACTGGATTTTTGAGAGAATTCAAGAGGATCCAAATGCACCAAAAATGTGGTAGACTTTCCTAATGTAAACATAAATGCAGGAATTATAATTTGAGTATCCAAAGACCTCTTAATTTTCACTGATGAATGCTTCATAATAATTCTCTCATTTCAACACCATTTAACATTTAGTTAGCTCACCAGTTATATAAAGTATTTTAATTAATCCACCATAGTAGACAAGCCATTGGCCTCTGAATGAAAACATATACCATGATTAGGTTACCAGTGCGACGTGGACTCTCAACTTCATGGGGATGCTTACATTAGTAGGGCATGTCCAGGTTCAGCCTCGACCTAAAGTAACTGCTGAGTTTATTCCTCAGTTGGAAGTAGATTTATAGATAACCAGAAATTCCATTCAAAAGTTTTAAGTGAAGATTATTGTTTTTATCATTTCTTTTTTGCATATGTCAAACACATGTACAAAGTCAAAATTAAAGAAAAACTCTATTTTCAATGAACTCTATTTCATTTTCTTATTGTATGGCTTTAAAAGAAGAATTTTTTAATCACAGATAACATGACTATTCAAGTTTTGGTAAAAGATAAGTCTTGAAATGCAGACTGAACAGAAGCAATGAGAAAGGTTACTTGTTTAGTCAAATGTATCAGTGGAGATCAAGATCCAGATAAATGTGTTCATTACAATTCAGTCTAACTGGTGAACATGAATCTATCTGGTAGATAAATCCGTATGTGGACAGTCCATTAAAAAATGCATTAACAATTCTAAATGCATCATTGAGTATTTTATTATCCTTACCTATGGGCTTGAAAATTCAATAAGCAGGGAAGAAAAACATTCAAATTAATATACATTTCTATTTTGTAATGTATGTGTATCGATTTAGTCTTAAATCAATTAATTAATTTTTTAAATGTCAAGATCATCAGTATAGAATTAAAATTGTACTTCTCAAAGTATAAATATTGTATATCCCTAACAATTAAGCATGTTTTATGGGTGGAACTTTTTGTTCCTTCTTAACTTGTCATTTTGTGATTTAAAGAACAGGTTAATTAGAAATATAAATTTAAGAGAAAAGAATAACCCTAGCATTGACAGTAATTTTAATAAATGTATCTAAGAATGTGTTATAAGAAAAGTAAAATCATATATTCTGAAAGATAGATATAACTTTAAAAAGATAATATTTTATGAAAGTGGTAGTTTTATGTTATTTATTTACAGCAATTATATAAGAATCAAGTAGGAAAAATAAACACTTTAACTCTTCAAAGAATAAAAACATTGAATAAAGGAAATTAAATACTCAGATGATGGAAAGAGCTAAGAAACCCAGAGGGCAATGGTTGAGTTTAGAGATAAATGTGGCAGAAATTGCAACCGCCCGTGTAGTAGAAGAGACAGTGGATGAAAGTGCGATAATCAGACCACAGAGGGCAATGAGGCCTTTCATGTGTCCTGAAAGCCAAGCAAGGACAACCCTGTAATTCCTGGGACCACAGATAGGGACGATATCACACATTAGCTGACATTGCTGCTGCATATGGCACGATGCTTGGTAAAGTAGGAGGGTCAGTGGAAAGGGCAAGATTCCCAACCGGATGGGGTGATGGCTGCAGTCATTGACTCAAACACAATTGTGAAGATAGTACAGGACTGGGCGGGGTGTTGTTCCATTTGGAACTGACTTGATGGCATCCGACAACAAAAACTAAGTCAAAAGAAAAAGAGATGGAGAAGTATTTGTTGACTTCTCTCTGCCGCTTTCCTATGCAACCAATTGTTCCATTTAGTTAGATTGGCAGCCAAGTATAAATGGAGGCTGGAAATGCATTTGTGATGACCTGAAAACTGTGGCTTCATCTCTTGGCGAATGAAAACGGTCTCAGCTGTTTCCCCATTGCCATATTCCTGTGCTTATAGCACAATGTTAGAAATCAGTTTCTAGCCAAGGGATGAATGTAACAGAGACAGTCATGCATGTCTTTTACTGTAAGACATAGATCTTTTATAAAGATGGCTGTACCTGAAAGTCCACCCCATAGGCCTAGCTAAAGCTTTCTAGAACTTCATTGAAAACTCAAATTCTTCCTTTGTCCTATGATTAGAAGAGGCCAAACATGCATTATGATCAGAGGGAAACCCTTCTCTTATTTCCTCCTAGATGTCTTTCACAGGTATAACACAAATAAAGCTCCTTCGTGTGTGGCTGGTACTTACAGAGGTTTTTATCTGCTGAAACACAAAGCGAATACAACTCGAGGAATACACCAGGCACACAGAGTTCCAAAGACATTTGTGCTCCACAGGTACTTAACTTCTCATCCCAGGTATGTGTCTTATGCTATGCTTAGGGTCCTGATTGGGAAAATCTGGGACTTTAAACTCTTAGATGGGGGCATGAAGGTGGGTGCTCTGAACTTGTTGGCTTGGAACTCCTGAGCTTTCAGAGTTGGCTCTCATTAAGAGGAGTCCTGGTGGTGTAGGGGGGTAACTGCTAACTACCAGGGCAGTGGTTCACAGCCACCAGAGCTTTTCAGGAGAAGGATGAGGTTTTCTGCTCTTGTAAATATTTACTGTCTCATAAGCCATATAGAGCAGTCCTACTCTGTCCTAAAGTGTTGCTATGAGTAGGAATTAACTCAATGGTTTGAGGTTTTTCATTTTCTTTTTTTTTCATTCTAAGAGGTAGCATGTCTCCTATGCAAGTGTATTACAGAAGTGTCATCCCTGCAAGGTAACAGGTCTTTTCTCTTGGGACTTGCGCCCACATCCTCTTCTAGTTATCAGGCCATTAACTCCTGTAATATTTCAACATAACCTTGCTGGAAAGTTGTTCTGCCTAATAAGGAAAGACGGAGCCTACCCTCCTAAGGAGCGGCAAGAACTACCTAGTATTTAGTTGGAGGAAGTAAATGAGGTGCTAGATGAAAGATACTAGAACTTAAGAACTATGTAAGTGAGAATTCATTAACTAGGGTCCTCTTTCTTTTTCTTTTGTTTTTTTCAAAGCCATTTGATGGCGAGTTAATACAGATATATCATTCCATAGTCCAATCACATCACACAGTATTGTAGAGTCACTACCATAATCAGTTTCAAAACATTCTTTTCCTTCTTGAATTCCCTTCCTCAGGGAAAGTATTGACCTGGACCGTGATGTAAGAACTAATTGTTCTTAAATTAGAGCTAGGATCTAGTGGAAGTCCAACCCCCCATCCCCAGATCTATGTCTTTTTATCTGCCGTTGGCTCCCTTTCATAAACTCCTTGTTAATTTAGGGTAGAGAGTCTTATCAATCATCTTCATGGGGCATAAAGATCTTCAAATAATATTGTCTTTGATTAGCTCCTAGTACTAATTTTTTAAATCAGTTTTGAGAAAGGGATATTAGGCCCATGTAGGCTAACTCCATTTTGCATTACCTGAATTATTCACTTGTGCAGAATCAATCTTTTCCTGTCTGGGTGCTATTTATGTCAACAATGGGAACTAGATGTCAGGAGAAATATACAATAATATTCACCGAGAATGTCAGTCACATGTTTGCTGGAATAGTGTACAACTTAATGCAGCATATAGAGCATCAACGTAGCAAGACTATGAATGTCTGTCTACCAAGAGTTCAATAATCTTGGTATAGCTCTTTTCTGCTTCATCAGACTCTGTGAATCTTCAGTCTTAAGTGATCATGTAACACGAGTGTCTGAGGCAGAGTACAGTTCACCCAGTGGATTTTTCACATTGGATCTCTTCGATACAGCCTCTGGAGCATGCGGTGTGCCCCCAACATCCAGGATTCAATGGCCCAGTGTTCCATAGCACCCTCCTGGGTCCCCAAGATACACCCAGAAGCCCAGGTCAATATGGCCCATTTGGTGGTCCCCAAAAGCATTTTCAGTCATTCTTCTCCCCATCTCAGTCCTCCCACTTTTCCTACCAGCAGTCATGCATTTGTGCTCCCCCGGATGTGTTTGCTCCCTTTCCCATTAGTATCCCCCATCCCTCTGATCCAACTGTCTACCTGTCCCAGGTGACCTCATCGTAGCTTTGCAAGGCAGCCACTCAGAAGAAAACAGTCCTTTCCCCTCTCTTAATAATTTGATCCCAGCTGATATGAGGAACTCTCCAGCATAGTAACTTTCTAGATATATACCTGGAGAGGACAGTGCATGGTTCAGTGGCCCCATTCAGGTTCTCTACAAGGCTGTCTGACCACCCTGGCCAGCAGACTGATGCCCTGAAAGCCTGAGTTTGTTCCTGTCCTGGTTCTTGTTCCTGCAGCAGTGGACACATACAGTATTTGTCCTTTCATGTAATAAACAGCAAAAACAAGATAAAGAATAAAAATGATCTAATCATATCAATTGATACAGAAAAGACATTTGATAATATCCAAAACACATTCCTAATAAAAACTCGTAAGAAGATAGGAATAGAAGGGAAAATCCTCAATATAATAAAGGCCAGATATGAAAAACCAATAGCCAATTGTAAACTTGATGGAGAAAAGCTGAAAACATTTCCACTGAATCAGATCCTGACAAGGGTGTGCCTTATCTCCACTCTTACTCAACATTGTCCTGGAAGTCCTAAGCAGAACCACAGGACAACACAAGAAATTAAGGCAGTACAATTGGAAAACAAGAAGTGAAATTTTCTCTATTTGCAGACAATATGATTTTATAGAGAGAGGATCCTAAGTTATCCACAATAGGATTGTTGGAAACAATTGGGAAGTTTAGTAGAGTAGCAGGATATAAGATTAACAAGCAGAAATCAATTAGATTCCTATATACTGGGGATAAGAATACTGAAAACAAAATCAAGAAAACAATACCATTCACAATAGCCACACAAAGCTGAAATGCCTATGAATAATCCTAACCAAAAAGCAAAAGACCTCTACAAAGAAAACAACAGAACATTATTATGAGAAACCAAAAGAGACCTACACAAGTAGAAAAATAGCCCATGTTCATGAATCGGAAGACTCAATAGTGTGAAAATGTCAATACTACCTAAAGCAATGTACAAATTCAATGCAATCTGATCTAAATCCCAGCATCATTCTTTAAAGAAACGGAAAAACTAACTACCAACTACATTTGGAGAGGCAAGAAGCCCACAACAGGCAAAGAACCCCTCAAAAAGAAGAACAAAGTAGGTGGTCTTGCACTGCCTGAACTCAAACCTACTACACAGC
The DNA here is from genome assembly GCF_000313985.2 of Echinops telfairi. Lineage (NCBI taxonomy): Eukaryota > Metazoa > Chordata > Mammalia > Afrosoricida > Tenrecidae > Echinops > Echinops telfairi. Next base: position 6,090,303 of record NW_022107432.1, on the reverse strand, counting down.
CACAGTTGTCAAACAGCCTCATGCTCTTATAATGATAGATACACAGACCGACGGACTGGTACAGTAAACCCAGACATAAAAACATCCACATACCGCAACTGATTTTTGATGGAGGCCCAATAAACATTAAATGGCACAGAGATGTCCTCTTCAATGAACGACAAAGGAAAAACTGGACATCCATCTGCAGAAGAATGAAACAAGAACCATATCTCACCCCATGCACAAAAACGGACTCAAGGTGTATCAAAGGCCTAATTGTAAAACCCCAAGCTTCTAGGATCATCAATGAGAAAACTGGGACAAAGCTACGTGCCCTCATACAGGGAATACATGTGCTACCAGATATAACAAAGGACACATATTTTGTGGAAAACAAAATAGATGAGGGGTACCTGTTAAAAATAAAACACTTGGGTACATCAGAAGTTTTCACTAAAAGAGTAAAACGAGAGCCCACAGATCGAGAAAAGATATTTAGCAATAACATAATAGACAATGGCCTAATTACTAAAATCTATACTACAAGCTGAAAACAAGAGAATAACTAACAACCCTCTGAGCAGGTGGGCAAAGTACCTGAACAGAGGATTCACAAAGGAGGACACGCACATGGTTAATAAACACGTGAAGAACTGCTCTCGTTCATGAGCCATCTGGGAAATGCATATGAAAACAACCATGAGGAACTATATAACACCTAGAACCCTCTCCCACTTAAACAACACTGAGAACAACAAATGCTGGAGAGAGTGGAACTCCTATTCACTGCTTGTGGGCTTGTAAATATGGACAGCAAGAAGGGCCCCTTTCTGAGCACACTTAACTTTCTGGAAAGTACCTGAATGTATGGGGCAAATTGGCTATTTGGTGACAACTCTTCGAAGCCTGGAGAAATCGAGGGCTTCGGTAGACATATCTGAGTGAGTCTAGCAGACGTTGGAGGAAAGAATAAAGGGCTAAGAAAAGTGGTCAGGCTAAAATGATGACATGATGTAAGATGACAATACAGAGTGAAAAGGGGTGCTCATTCGGTAGGTCCAGAGTCCGTCCCTCCACCAGGACCCTCAGGAAGGTGCTGCTGAGAAAGCACCAGCATCACTGAGCACTTCAGAGGTGGGTCTCAGACTTTGCAGTCCCGGGATGGGGGTAAGAGAGATAATCACAATATTGAGTTTGTTAATATTTAAAAGCCTTCCCTCAGTAATAAAGACCTTTCTGTGTCACATGACTGAGTGAATTCCACCTCAAAGCAACTCTCTGTGGCAAAGTATATCTGCCTCTGCGGGTTTCTGGGCCTGTACCTCTGTAAGGAGAGAGAAGCCCCCATCTTTCGGCTAGAGAGTGATCGGTGGTTTTGAATTGCTGACCTGCCCGTTAGCAGCTCTAAGCTAACCCTCCACACCACCAGGGTTCCTAATCAAGGCCAGCTACCGTGTTTCTCCGAAAGTAAGACACTGTCTTATATTTATTTTTCATCAAGAGGACACATTATGGCTTATTTTCAGGGATGTCGTATTTTTATTAAGTATGGTACCACAATCGACACTTATTCAAATATAGCGAAGTCGTCTTCTTCTGGAACATCGACCCACAGGGCTGAGTCAAACGGCAGCCACGGCTTTCCTGCTGAGGACACACAATCCTGAAGCGGAGCGTCCTGCTCCTCACTTCACGGAGGAGACTTGGACTTCCACTGTCCACGTCTCCCTCTGTGCCTCAGCTTGCAGCACACACAGAACGACCTGGACCGGACAGGAGAGCCGACCTTGTGGATGGCCCCTCTCCGGTCACCTCTGAGATAGCAGCTGTCCCAATGCGGCGGAAGAGAAGGGCTGCCCGTCTTCGTGACTGCTCCGCGCCGGGGGATGGCTTATATTGCGCAAATGCTTAGAAATCCTGTATGGGTATGTCTTATTTTCGGGGAAACACGGTAGTAGCAATTAACCACTGAGAACATGATGGCAAATTCAGAGGGGCAACCAAAGGGTCCAATCAGTAGATGTTGTACAGGTTGTTAAGAGAACACAACATTCCCAGGGGATTATTAGATATCTCTTGTAGTAATCCTTTGTATATTTTTTTCCACATTACTATATTTACGTTTTAAACTTAAACAGAATTAACAGTTCAGATTCAAGTATTTGGAATATGATGGTTACTATTGGCTACTGAAATTCTGAAATTACACCCTTTGTTTCCTTACTGCCAGGAAGATACTAGCCTACATGTTCAAAGAATGCACCTTAATTCCTCAGACAGCTTACCTACCACTACAGCCCTCTTCCTGTTCCTACCTCCAAATCAATGCCTTCACTGATTTCATTTAATTTATTCTCTTCATTGTTTCCCTGTTTTCACCTAGAGGTCCCTAATCAATCTGAAGGTTTAATGTAGTCTGACAAGCCTTGTTTTTCACCACTCGGTCTTTAAGGGAATGGATTCTAGCTTTGTGCCCTAACCCATGTCTGATGACCTGTTTTTCAGATATAGTTCTATTTGTTGAATTCCTGTCTATTTACTATTGTAGAAGTTCCATAGGATTAAATTTGTTGACCTTAAAAATCCTTGCATTAAGATTAAAATGATTCTGACCTTTTTTTGTGATCGTGCCCAGTTTAAGAAGTTTCTCAAAAGGTAGCCTTTGAAATGGATTTATTCCCTAGACATTATACCCTTGTTTATTCCTATAATGATGTACAAATAGAGAGTCACAATCTTCACAAACTCTCTAGTGCTTTCTCACATGACAAACATAAAGGATGAAAAGAAGAAACCTAAAGAAAATCTATTTTCCTTTCTTCTTTTGGAAAACTTTTCTGTTATGAAAATATTACTAATTGTTTTCCAGGAATAAAATGTCAATTTCTTATAAGCAGTAAATTTAAAAGACCGTATCAAAAGAGGACAGAGATTAAAAATATAGTCAATGATACTTTCTATCTTTATATATCACAGCAAGAATGTGTTGTTCATCATTGACTCTCTGAAAGTGACTAAGGTAATTACCAGGAAAAAATATTTTATTTTGATTACTAGAAAAGCATCTTATAAATTATTAAATTCTTCAGGGAAATATGAAACCTATAATTATGCATTTATAAATAAGGCAGCATTTCACAGCCATTAAAACACCTCTTCCCTGAAAGAACTCAGCTATGATGCTGTTACTCAGCGATGAAGTACAAGACAGAGACTGGGCCCATAGAACTTGAAGAATTGAACACATATATTATAGCACATTCAATCAGAGTGTGGGCTAAATGGTTGATCCAGATTCCCACGTGGCTAATTGGATTGATATACACTCAATTATTAAAAAGATAAAACATTCCAAATTATCGGTGCCAAAGAGATATTGAAACTGAATAATTGAAGCTAAGTCAATTCCTTTTGAAGTTAAGTTTGGAGGCCAAAAGATCTTATACATATAGACTATTCTGAGAATTACATATTATAGTCACTATAAACATTGTTCAAACTTTACAATATAAACAGAATAAAGTAAAGAGGTAGCAAATGGTATGGCAGCCTGATTATCCAATTTTCCACAGGATTATTTCCATAACATCTGAAGAAATATTTACAAGACTAGCAGTTTATTATAATATTGTGATTTCAGAAAAAGATATACTAAAAGCTTTAACATGTCTAGGAATCTTTTCAATAACTAATGCAACTTATGCATCTTTCAATAAGAGATTTTAAAAATATAATGTATGAAAAAGATTTTTTCAAAAGCAGAAATAACAGAGAAGCACTAACCAATAGGTATACATAACATAGTTTTGTTTTAGAAAAATTTACATAGCCTTCCTGACACTGGTGATTCTCATATTATTATATATGTGAGAAAAACAAACAAACATGAATTTGATTTCCAAGTCCTTGCTTAGAGGTCAAAATGGAAATCCAACTTCATTAGAATGATTGTGATTCTACACGTTTTATTAGTTGCTGCTGTTAAGTGCCACCCAGGAGCTTGACTCATAGTGATCCTATGTACAACTGAACAGAACACGTGCCAGTATGGTGCCACCCAATTAATTTCAAGTTTTTATGTGCACACCTTTCCACTAGTTGTGTTTTACTACTAGAAATTTTTTAAAATTTCTACAATCTATACCATCTCAGAAGCCCCTGAGTTGCAAACCCCCGAGTTGCTTCAGAAGATTGGCCAGCTTATCCTCTTCTAAAAGGTCATGGCCTTTCAAATTTTATTTAATCTTGAAAATTTGATGGAGAAAGTCAAGTCTGCACACACGGAGTTACAATGAGTCAGAACCAACTCAGTGGCAACTAACAACATCATCTTTTTTCATATATTTATATTTTATTTGCTTCTTATTAAAGGCTACTTAAAAACAAAACAAGACAAAAACAACTGTGCTAAAAATACAAATAACACATTTTCTACTTTAACACTTATTTTGTGCACAATTCAATGCAGTCAATTACATCAGTCATATTGTGCAATTACCACTGATATTGATTGCCAAAGATCAGATAAAATGTGGGGGTAGGAGACTAAGATATAGAAAGGACAAGCAATACTAGGTAATAGGTTTTATAAAAACACATTTATCTGGTTCGTAATTCTGCAGAGAGTTGCTGATTAAGCCTGTCAAGAATTGGGAGAAGAGGTCTATAACTCATTTTTAATTGAAAGAAGAGTCTATAACATGGTTGGTAATAAGTAATATAATTCTAAAAGTAAGATGTATATAAATATCTAAAAATAACAAGCTTTATGGACAGGAAAAAATCATCCTCCTATTTTCAAAATCAAAAGTATTCAAACCATGATCATCTCAAATGTTGCTTTATTCAAAAAGATAATGACAATTTTAATAGGAATTGAAGTGTTTGCAATTTGCAAACAATGAGAGGAAAATGTCTATTTTATTAGAAAGATATTATTGAAAATGTTTCAATTGTATGTAAGAAAAAGGAAAAACAGTATTGCTTTCATTTCTTCTCCTTGGGATATTTTATTGAGTTATGATCTGGAAGAGCAAGTTAATAGTCAGTTAATAACTTTTTCACATGAGCTAATTTAGAGTCTTATTTAAAATGACATGGGTAAAAGTAAAAATTGGTTGTAGAATCTAAGAACACAGGAGAACAAAAGAAACAGTAAGCTGAAAGAAAGAATGAATGACATACTAAGCCCACACTTACATGTACAGCTGCACACACACACGTTACTCTGCAATAGGGAGGCCAGAGAGTGGCTAAACATCCATTATAACAGTTTAGGAGAAAATAACTTTAAATCCTGATATTCTTCTTTGTTATATTCCTCTTTGTTAAAGTAAATATAAAGTTACATATCTACCCTGTTTCCGCGAAAATAAGACAGTGTCTTATATTAATTTTTGCTCCCAAAGATGTGCTAGGTCTTATTTTCAGGGGATGTCTTATTTTTCCATGAAGAAGAATATGGTACACATTTGTTGTTTATTGTTTTATTAAAAGAAATGTCGCACATCTTGTCTGATCTGGTGGCACTGCGGCCAACAGGGAGCTGTGCAGCAGTGCCCGCTGCTACGGTCCAGAGTCCAGAGATATGGTGGCTTCTGGGGGCCTTATTTTTGGGGAGGTCTTATTTTCTGGGGATGCTTTATATTTCAGCAAGAGGCAAAACTATAACTAGGTTTTATTTTCCGGGGATGTCTTACTTTTGAGGAAACAGGGTGGTAATATATAAAGTAAATGGAATTGAATTAAAAATTTACCAATTGGATCATTATTGATAAGAAGAAAACATGGTGGTGCAGTTAAAGAACTCAGGTGCTATTCAAGAAATCAGAAGTTTTAAGTCTTCAACTATGCTGTGCAAGAAAAATTTGTTGATATGTCTCCGTAAAGATTATAGCCTTGCAATGAACAATCTGGAGGAGAAAAAAACGGGACCGTCAATTCTGGGGGGACATGGGAGAGGGGGAGGTGGGGGAAAGGGTGTGGAGTTAACAAACCCAGGGACAAGGGAACAACAAGTGGTCCAAATCTGTGGTGAGGAGGGTGTAGGAGGCTGGTAGGGCATGACAAAGAGTAATGTAACTGAGAGGAATAACTGGAACCCTAATGAAGGCTGAGCATGATAGTGGGACAAGAGGAAAGTAAAAGGAAATAGAGGAAAGAGCTAGGAGGCAAAGGGCATATATAGAGGTCTAAATAAGGGCATGTACATATGTAAATATATTTACATATGAGGATGTGGAAATAGATCTATGTGCATACATGTATAGATTTAGTATTAAGGTAGCAGATGAACATTGGGCCTCCACTCAAGTAATCCCTCAATGCAAGAATAATTTGCTCTATTTAACTGACATTCCATGATGATCACCTTCCCGACACAATCACTGAAGACAAAGTGGGTGCATAAGCAAATGTGGTGAAGAAAGCTGATGGTGCCCAACTATCAAAAGATATAGCATCTGGAGTCTTAAAGGCTTGAAGGTAAACAAGCAGCCATCTAGCTCAGAAGCAACAAAGCCCACATGGACAAAGCAAACCAGCCTGTGTGATCATGAGGTGTCGAAGGGATCAAGTATCAGGCACCAAAGAATAAAAAATCAAATCATTGTGAATGAGGGGGAATGCAGACTGGGGACCCAAAGCCCATCTGTAGGCTATTGGACATCCCCTTACGGAATGGTCCCGGGGAAGAGACAAGCCAGTCAGGGTGCAGGGAAGCAACGATGAAACATACAACTTTCCTCTAGTTTCCTAAATGCTTCCTCCCCATCCACTATCATGATCCCAATTCTACCTTACAAATCTGGCTAGACCAGAGGATGTACACAGGTACAGATAGGAACTAGAAACACAGGGAACCAGGTCAGATGATCCCTTCTGGACCAGTAGTGTGTAGTGATTGGTGGTGGAGGGAGGGTGGGGTGGAAAGGGGGAACCAATTACAAGGATCTACATATAACCTCCTCCCTGGGGGATGGATAACAGAAAAGTTGGTGAAGGGAGACATTGGACAGTGCAAGATATGACAAAATAATAATTTATAAATTATCGAGGGCTCATGAGGGAGAGGGGAGCAGTGAGGGAGGGGATAAAATGAGGACCTGATGCCAGGGGCTTAAGTGGAGAGCAAATGTCTTGAGAATGATGAAGGCAATGAATGTACAAATGTGCTTTACACAATTGAAGTATGTATGGATTGTATGTGCTCCTAATAAAATGATTTTTTAAGGGAAAAATTTTAAAAAATAGCCTTGGAATGAAAAAGAACATTAAACAGTCACAAGACACATGATGAGATTCCCAGCATCATTAGACATCAGACATATGCAAGTCAAATTACAGTGAGCTACCATCCCACTTGTTGGCAGGGTTAAAAAACAAACAAACAAGATGCTCTGGCAAGATGGTGCCAGGTAAGCAGCCCACATTGGGAGTTCTTTGGTGATCAGGAGGATGACCCAATGTCCAGGAGGATGAGGGTGGGGCTTTGGACCTGAGTACATCCTCAGTTCAGGAGTCAAACTGCATGCCCCCCCTACCCATCTATCCTAGCTCCAGAGTCCCAGGGATATGTGACCAGGTCCCTGGAACTCCCAGCCCACACAGGCTGCACTACTTCAGACCCTGCCATGGACACCACCCACTGATAGGTCCCCCTCAGCCTGTTTGCCACACCTGGAGCTATCCAGCTGCCCAACTGAATCCCCAACAACTGCAGATAGGCCCCCACACAGAGACTGTCTGCCCATGGCACTCTCCACTATGAGCTGTTCTCTTCTCTCGAGGCTCACTTAGAACCTATCTGAAGTCTGCCTGCAATAACTTTAGTTACTTAAGGCTAAGCAGGACCCAGAGCTGCAGCAACTGGCCCCTCTGTTGCCAGCACCCTTTCCCATGGCAGTGGAACTTCTTCCACCATTCCATGGCACCTCCATGCACAGAGCTATATTCACTGCCTGCAACTGCCCCACCTATGTGCCCTGAGAGGGCCACCAAACCTGCTTTCCAAATAGGGAATCCTGGCTCTCTAGAGAGAGTACAATCCTAGTGAGATGATGAAGTGACCCGATTGGTGGGGTTGGGGAGGCACAGTTGGCTATAAGCAGCCACAGAAGCATCCCTACCAGCCTAACAAACAGAACCCAGGGCTCCTTGACTCCCTGGAAAATGGCACAAAGCTCTTCCAAAATGACACAGACAGCAAATGGTCTCACCAACCTCTACAAAAAATGAGGAGGAACGAAATACCTTGTCAGAAAAAGACCTGAATCTAGCAAGGTGCATAGAATAAGCAGAAGTTGAACTACCACAGAAAGAAATCTTCAGGATGCTGCTTGGAGCCATACAGGATATGAGGGAAACATTTCAGAAAAAGGATGAAACAATAGAGGAGATAAAGGCCACACAGCAAAGGGAAATACAAGAGTTAAGGGACGAGGTAACAAAAGCAAATAAAAAGTTAACAGTCTTCACAAACAGACTAGATGAAGCTGACAATCATACCAGTGACCTTGAGAATAAGCAGGCAGACTTCAACAAACAGTAATGACAATCAAACAAGATAATCAAAGAAGCTGAAGAAATCCTAAGAACAATGTCGGATGCTATGAATAGGAACAACATCAGAATAACTGGACACCAGAACAAGTCTCAAGAAAGAAGTCAACAGGAAAAATAGTGAGGGAATTCCTAGAGGAATACTTCCCCAACGTAATGAATGAGTATCAGGCGACCATACAGGATGCAGGGAGGACATTAGCTAGACTGAATCCAAGGAAGAATTCGCCAAGGCACATCATTGTTAAACTATCCAACTTTGAGGAAAAGGAGAAAATCATGAGAGCAATCAGAGAATAAAAGGCAGTCACCTACAAAGGTACCTAAATAAGAACACCATGAAAAAGAGAAGAGAGTGGAATAAAATTTTCTGAAAACTGAAAGAAACCAATGCAAACCCAAGAATCCTCTATCCAGCCAAATTATCTATGAAGACAGATGGAGAAGTAAGAGTCTTCCCAGACAAGAAAAACTCAAAGAATAATTTAAAAGAAACCCAGCTCTACAAAAAATCCTTGCTGACATAGTGTGGTCAGGACAACACTCAATGAACACAAATTGAAGATCACCACATAGACTAACTCCACCCACAGCTCAACAAAATAAAAACAGGTTCCAAGTTAACACTGACTCAATGGTGAAAAGAAAGCAAGAATGAAGTACACACTCACTCATACAATGCACTGATTTTGTGGGTTTCTATTTGGGTAAACACTAAAAGCAAAAGATACGATATGGCATCATAGAGTCTACTGATGAATGTTATAGCTCTGAAAATCAATGGACTGAACATGCCCATTAAAAGACAGAGACTAGCAGATTGGCTTAGAAAACACAACCCATCTATATTCTGCCAACAAGAGACACATGGCAAGCTTGCAGAAAGGAATAGAGAATCAAAGGCTGGAGAAAAATATACCAAGCAAATGACAATTAAAAACAAACTAACAGGAGTTGCAATCCTAATCTCTGACAAAATTGATTTCAAGGTGCAAGCCATAACAAGAGAGAAGAAGGGGCACTATGTGATTCTTAAGGGATCAGTAGACCAAGAACTAGTGAGCATAATAAACATTTACCAACCCAAATAGAGACCCGCAAAATTCATCAAATGCTCCAACAGATGAAAAAAGGAATCACAGGCTCAACCATCACAAAGGTGACTTTATCACTCTTTGAGAAGGACAGATCACAGGGAAAGAAGCTTGACAAGGAAGCTCCAGAACTAAACTCTGCAATTAGATGACTTGCCATGATAAAAATTTTCAAAGCACTCGACTCAAATGCAAAAAAATTCACATTTTTTAATTAATCATTTTATTGGAGGCTCTTAAAGCTCTTATCACAATCCATACATACATTCGATGTGTCAAGAACATTTGCACATATGTTGCCATCATAATTTTCAAAACATTTCCTTCTACTTAAGCCCTTAGTATCAGCTCATTTCCTCCCTTCCCCATCCCTCACGAATCTTTGATAATTTTTTCATGCCTTACACTGACTATTTGTGGGGGATAGCCAGCCCCCCACAATTAATCATGGGTTCGATAGGTGCAACTGTATGGTTAAGAAATATAAAGATTATAGTAAAATCATAGGGAAATGGGAGAGCTGGGAGAGAAGAGAGTAAAATAAAGAAGCCAGACACATTTCATAGTAGCATACTCACTTCAACTCCTCTTGGAGGTACACGTGGAGGTGGGGGATTGAGAAGGCAGGAGAGAGTTCTCGTGAGGTTTTATTTCTAACCAAAACTTATATATCTTTGGGGGCATGCAAGGCCTCTGATTACAGATAACAATGTACGTCATGAGAAGGGGTTGTAACATAGGCAATACAAGCAATAGGAGAGGGATGACCTAGGGGTGTACACGCAATAGTTCGGGGAGGGAATAGGGGTATATAATGTGGCAAAATGGGTGGACCCTAAACTCAATATAGTAGCCTAAACTTAGTTATCCTTGAGTGGTCCCGGGCTTGCCTTTGGGCACTCCTTCAAGGGAGCAATCAGAAGGGAGTGGGCCTTACTTTGGGTGAGTCAGACTATACAGTCAGGTTGTTCAAGATACCCTTAAGGAGAATAACCTCTGACCTACATTCAATGACGTAGTGTACAGCCATTTACCATGTGTAGCAAGTAGAGCCTTGGGTTTGGCATATATTTGAGGGAGACAACTTTGGAGAAATATTTCAGTTTCCCACTTCTTCACCCACTTTTCTGATGCCCGTTCCCCTGGGAGGGGGTCATGTGTCAATCATTCTTATCGGTTCCCCCATTCTCCCCCTATCTTCCCTTCCCCTCTTAGTATCATTACTCTTATTATTTGTCCCAAGGGGTTTCGCTATCCTACATTCCCTGTGTTGCAAGCTCTTAACTGTACCAATGTACATGCTCTTGTCTAGCTGGATTTGTAGGGTTGAATTGGGGTCATGAGAGTGGGGTGGGGGGAGCATTAAAGAACTAGAGGAAAGTTGTATGTTTCACCAGTACTATACCATACCCTGACTGGCTCATATTTTGCTGTGATCCTTTCTGTGAATGGATGTCTAATTGTCTACAAATGGGCTTTGGTCTCCACTCTACCCTCCCCCTAATTCACATTGATATGATTTTTTGTTTGGGGTCTTTCATTCCTGATACCGAATCACATCAACACTCCATGATCACACAGGCTGGTGTGCTTCTTCCATGTCGGCTTTGTTTCTTCTCAGAGAGATGGCTATGTGTTTATCTTCAAGCATTTAAAACCCCAGATGCTATACCTTATGATATCCAGGCACGATCAGATTTCTTCACCACATTTGCTTATGCACCCATTTTGTCTTCAGCAATCATGTCAGGGAATGTGAAGATCATAGAATACCAGGGTGTTAGAACAAAGTATTCTTGCAGTGGGGGTGTACTTGTGTAGAGGCCCAATGTCTGTCTGGGCCTTAATACTTAACATATAAATATATTTACATAGATTTATTTCCCTATCATTATATATAAATACATTTACATATGTACATGCCTGTATTTAGGCCTCTATAAATGTCTTTTGCCGCCTAGTTCATTCTTCTATTTCCTTTTACTTTCCTCTTGTCCCACTATCATGCTCGGCCTTCATTGAGGTTTTGGTAATTCCACTTGGCTACATTTCCCTTGATCAAGCCCCACCAGGTATCCTACATTCTCTTTGCCATTGATTTGTTGTTCCCTTGTCCCTGCTTCTATTGGCAACCCCCTTTAGTTCCCCGGCCACCCCATCTCCTGTGTCTCTGCCCCGCCTCCCCGCCCCTAGAACTGTCAGTCCCGTTATTTTCTCCTCCAGATTTTTATCCTTCATATCTTATCTAGGTAAACATGCAGAGAAAATAATAAGCACAAAAATAAGACAAAGAAAAACAAAACAAAATAACAACAACCCCCCCAAAAGAAAAACCTATAAATATTTCTAGGTGTTTTGTTAACCTTTATGAGTATTTTCCAGTCTAGTCTGATGGGGTTCCACAGCCTGGCCCCAAAGTATATTTTTTGGTATTCCCCGGGGACTTCATTGCTTTGCTCCCTTTACTGCTCTTTTACATACTCTTAGTGTTTTACCTCAGTGTGATGTGGTCATATTGGGCACAATTTCCTTGTGTCTCCACATTCTTTTCAATCTCACATGGCGCATCCTTGAAGATAGACCACAGGCTGGACAAAAACTCAAGTGTATGTAAATGCAAACACATAAAGGTCACTCAGATTTCCATCTCAAACCACTATACTATAAGGCTGGAAATCAACAAAAGTAGGATTAAGAAAACAATGCCAAGCTAGTTTTGTTAGTCTGGGTAGACTAGGGAAACAAATTCATAGACACTCATAGGAGTATAATAAAAATCTTTATACACAAGAGCAATTAAATATTGGGAAAACATCCCAGCCCAGTCCAGATCAAGTCCACAAGTCCTATATTAGCCTATATGTCTGATACCAATCTATAAAGTCCTCTTCAGACCCACAGAACACATGTAATGATGCTGAATGCAGGACGATCACAGTCCAGTGGTTGGGAAGTCTCGTGGATCCAGTGGTGTTATAAGCATCTCAGCACTGGCAGAGTTATTCACATGGCTCCTCCAGCTCAGGACACTAGTGTAGTTCCATGTGTCTTGTCACCTGCAATGTCTCCCAGGAAGTGAGCCTACAGAGTGTCTCCTGCCTCCAGGGAGAAATACCAGAGTTTCCCAGAATCCTCAGGAGAAGGCCAGGCCCACATAGAGGCCTAATTGGCTATGATGTGATTGACTGACTAGACTCCACCCCTCACTCTCAAGTCCCCAAGTGACACCAGAATAAACACCACACAAGTGGAGGATGAATAACTCTCTGCTGGAAAAATGAGTGGCTATTGACCCAGATCAGAGATGGAATCAGGAAGTTTTTAGAAACAATTAGAATGATAATATGACATGCCCAAACTTTTAAGAAAGGGCAAAGGCAGTTATCAGAGGAAGTTTGATAGCGGTAAATGTACACATGAAAAAGGAAGAGACTTATGATTGATACACTGGCACAAAACCTCCAGCAATTAGAGTGGAGTCAATAGGATAATCCCACTAATAGCAAAAGAAAAGAAATAATAAAAATTTGGACTGAGAGAAATGAGTGCGAAAACAAGAAACTACAAAAAATCAATACAGCAAAAGCTAGTTCTTTGAAAAGATTAACAGAATCAATAGACTGCCGGCAAACTGAACCAAAAGAAGAAGAAACAAATATCAATAGTCAGGATGAGTGATGAAACAGGGGAAATTACAATGGAACCTCATGAAATTAAAAGGTCAATTACATAGTACTATGAAGGCCTGTACACCAATAAATTCAACTAGGAAGACATAGACAAATACTTGGAAAAATAATCCCTCCCTAGACTATCCAAGATGGACGTCAAGAACATCAGCACACCTATAGCAATAGAGGAAATAGACAATGTTATCAAGGAAATCCCAACTGAATATTCCCCTGGGACAGACAGCTTCACAGGAGAATCCTAAGCATTCAGAGAAGAACTAACACCAATCCTACACAAACTCTTCAGGAGCATAAGAAAAAGATGACAAACTCCCAAAGTTTTTCTATGAAGCTAGCATAACAATGATACCTAAAATGGGCAAGGATCCCACAAGAATTGAGAACTGCAGACCAATATCTCTAATGAACATTGATGCAAAAATACTTAACAAAATACTGGCTAATAGAAAACAGAAGTTTATAAAACTAATAATTCACCATGAGCAACTGGGATTCATTTTAGGCATGCAGGGAATAATACACCTGAAAATCCATCAGTATTATTTGTCACATTGATAAGAGAAAGGATAAAGGCCACAGGATAATATCATTAGGTACAGAAAAAGCATTCAACAATATCTAACACCCATTCCTGTTTAAGACACTCAAGAAGATAGAAATGGAAGAAAAAATCCTCAATATAATACAGGCTATATATGAAAAGCCAACAGTCAATGTGGTAGTCAATGGGGGAAAGACAAAACCAATCCCACTGAAAAAGGGCACCAAACAAAATGTCCTTTGATCCCACTTCTATTTAACATTGTGCTGTAGGTCCTAACAAACAACATAAGGCAAAAGAAAGCATCAAAGGTATTCCTCTGGGGGAAGAAGAGGCGAAGTTTTCATTATTCGCAGATGACATTAGTTTATATATGAAAAATCCCAAAAGCTCCACAAGGAGTACTAGAAGTGATACAAGATTTTGGCAGAGTGGCTAAGATCAACAAAGAAAAGTCTATCGGACTGCTATATACATGGAATGAGTCCATGAAAGAGGAGATAAAAAATGTAGTACAATACCCAAGCACAAATTGCTGTATTTAGGGATATACCTAACCAAAAAACCAAAAGATTTGTATAAGGAGAACTACAGAACACCATTAAAAGAAACCAAGGGTGACCTCCTTAAATGGAAGGACATCTCATGTTCATGGATCAGAAGACTTAATATAATAAAGATGTCAGTCCTGCCCAAAGCACTATACAAGTTTGATGCCATCCCGATACAAATAGCAGCACCAATTCTTTCTTCAAAGAATTGGAAAAAGCTGACTACCAACTTCATGAGGAAAGGGAAGAAGCCCAGAATTAGCCGATAGCTCCTTAAGAAGAAGGACAAAGTCGGATAGTTGTTTTATCTGACTTTAGCACCTACTACACAGTCACAGTGGTCAAAACTGACAGATATTCAGACCAATGGAAAAGAACCAAAAATCCAGAAATGAAATCATCAGCATACAATCGATCTTTTATAAAAGCCCCAAATGGGAAGCTGATGCCCTCGTCAACAGTAGTGCTGGGGAAAATGGTTATCTACCTGAAGAAAAAGGAAACAAGACCCTCACCTCATTCTATGCACAATAATAAATTCAAGGTTGATCACACACCTCAAGGTAAAACCCCAAATTAATAGGGCCTCATTAGGTAAAACCCCAAATGAGGAAATTGGGACAAACCTAAGAACTTTGGTGCAGGGAATACATAGGCTATTGGAAATAGAGAAGGATACAAACACAGAGGAAGCACAAATTGACAAGTGGGATATACTGAAGATAAAGCACCTGTGTACACCAAAAGACTTCATCAAGAGAATATTAAGAGAACCCACAGACTGGGAAACATCTTTGGCAATGACTCATCAGACAAAGGCCTTATTACTAAAATCTACAATACTCTGCTAACCTATAATAAGAAAAAAACAAATCACTCATTGAGGAGATGGACAAAAGACCTCGACAAAAGTTTCCCAAGGGTAGAAATTCAAATGGCCAACAAACATATGAGAAAATATTCCCAATCTTCAGCCATAAGAGAAATGCAAATTAAAACAATTATGAGATACCACCTAATACCTCAAGGATGGCACAATTCAAAAAAAAACAGAAAGCAACAAGTGCTGGAGGGGTTGTGGTGTGACAGGAACTCTCAACCACTGCTGGTGGTGTTGTAGGTATGCGCAGCCATTATGGAAAACTATACGGTGATACCTAAAACAAATAGAAATCAAGCTCCCATATGACCCAGCAGTCCCCCTACTAGGCATATACCTAGAAGAAATAAACAGCCTAAATTTCCATCAGCTGATGAATGGATGAAAAACCCTGGTACATACATAGAATGGACTACTACACATCCCAAAAAAGCAGTGATGAAGACGTGAAGCGCATCAATGCAAGGGAAGAGTTGGAGTAAATTATGCTAAACGAAGTAATCCAAGCACAAAAGGATAAGTACAACATGAGTCCACTGAGATAAGCTTAAAAAGCACAAGAGGCATAAGAGAGAAGCCACCAAATGCATTAATTCCTGAGCCAAGGCCCAGATACTCTGGCAGGGGTCGGACCCAACCCAGGGATGCATATGGCAGCTGTCGTAGTTACATAATCTGGTGTCAATTTCAGGATTAAGAATGTAGGGGTGGAATCTAACCTGTCAATCCAGAAATAGCCAATGAGGCCTCTGTGTGGGCATGACCTTCTCCTGAGGATCTGGGAATTCATGGATTTCCTCCTTAGAGACAGGAGAGACCCTCTCTCCTTACTCTCTTGGAGATGCTCTACTGACAAGACACATGGCACTACGCTGATGGACCTCATGCCCTGGGAACCAGAGAAGCCATGTGGAGACCCCTGCCAGTGTTGAGAAGCTTACAATGCCGCTGGACCTACAAGACTTCCCACCCACAGGCCTGGGATCTTCCTGCATTTGGCATCATTGCATGTGTTTCGAGAGTCTGAAGAGGACTGTATAGATTGTTAACAGATATTTGGGCTAATATTGAACATATGGGCATGGACTGGACTGGGTTGGGATTCTTTCTTAATGTACAATTACCCTTTATATAAAACTCTCTCTTATACACATGAGTTTCTATGGATTTGTTTCTCTAGTCTACCCAGACTAACACAGCAACCATCTAAAAAGGAAGGGGAAAAAAGGAGGATGTAGATAATGGGAGAACAGGGCACATACAGGGAGGGTATCATTCATGTCTCCACAGGAAAGTGAGAAAGGGACTACACCTCAACCTGGGGTGACAATCCTCGAGGGCAACATACTAGCATGGAGCAGTGAACTAACAGAAAGGTCTGTGCAGCTAGCCTCTGTCCCAGCTAAGTTGATCCCTCCCCAGAATGCACTACAGTGGACATCACTGAATATACTGCCTTGAGAGAGTGGCAGGTCTGCCCAGACTACACAGGAGCAAAGAGGGAAAGAGAGAGAGAGAGTGGACTGCAACCTGACCCACCAACTCCTAAGGATGACATTCCTGATGAGTGCAGACAATGCATACCTCCTCACTGTCCCACAGTGCTAAGGGGGGCAGCACTGGAGACATAGTGCAGTTATTGTGCCTGGTATGACACTACCACCACTACCACCACCTCCAACACACACACACACACACACACACACACACACACACACACACACACGAAGGGAGCACAACATCAAGGGGAGCAAAGCAATGAAGTCCCTAAGGAATC